>NW_022681470.1:112676790-112880708 GCF_009764315.1 Trachypithecus francoisi
AACAGCAGAAGAGGACCTGCCCCTCCATAACAAGAGGTTCTCTTGGAGGTGGCTGGGACACCCTACCTCTGCCTGAAGGTCCCAGAGAGGTAGAGACCTGGAGTTCAGGGCTTCTTTCCCGGCAGGTGGATGGGGAGCTGCACATTGCTGGGTTTCTGCAACATGAACCTGCCTGCAGCACCCTCACCCCGCCCCCATGGGGAAGGCATTTTTTTTTTTTTTTTTTTTGAGACAGAATTTCGCTCTTGTTGCCTGAGCTGGAGTGCAATGGCATCTCCGCCTCCCAGGTGCAAGTGATTCTCCTGTCTCAGCCTCCCGAGTAGCTGGGATTACAGGCACGCACCACTGCACTCGGCTAATTTTTTGTATTTCTAGTAGAGATGGGGTTTCACCATGTTGGCCAGGCTGGTCTTGAACTCCTGACTTCAGGTAACCTGCCCACCTAGCCGTCCCAAAGTGCTGGGATTACAGGTTGGCTTTTAGGAGGGCTCCTAAAAGGGCAATGTCAGAGGCTGAGGAATCAGCCCCTCCAGGACCTGGCCAAGTCCAGGCTGCAAGGATGCCTCTCCTTTTGTACCTGGGAAGAGCTGCTGGGGAGCCCCATGTTGCGAGGTAACTGGGGGAGCGGCCCAGGCCCCTCATCCTGGCACAGGCTTGGACACACAGCACATTTGTCTGGGGCCCATCCCAGCTCTGTCAGACTCACCCTGGGAGTGCAGCCAGGGCCAGCCCTGCCGCGTACCCCCGGGAAGGATGCCGACTTGGGGAGAGGAGGCACTCTCAGGACCTGGGGTAAACTGGAAAAGCTTCAGGGGAGGAAAAGCAGGACAGACGGCTAGGAGAATGTTGGTTCCCAGGAGTGAGGTTTCAGTGTTTGGCTAAGGAGCTGCCCTGCCCACCCTGGACTATGAGCGCAGGCAGGTCCCTGGGTCTTACATTGGGTCCCCAGTTACCAGACTCTTTAGAATTTCTGGAGGTCTGGTTCATGGTTGTCTCTCTTGGTGGAGAGGCCAGACTGTTGGTCCCAGTGTTTTCTCTCACTCCCTGCCTAAAGCACCCAGACCTGCATCTTGGGCCCTGAACACCTGGGTGTGGGAACCCACGGCTGGTGAGGGACCCAGGGCTCTGACTCACTCCACTAGGCCTCCGCAGGGTGTTTGCTAACTGAGGTAACCTGGGTAGCTAAGGTTGGAGATGGGGCAGGTCAAGGTGCCAGGGATGAGGGCATCAGGCGTGGGATGGGGAGGCAACTGGCAGGGTGGAGTCAAGGCTACTGGGCCTGTTCCCAAATGCTCGGCTTCCAGGTGGGTTGGCCCCTCCTAAGTGAAGCTTGCATCAGCCCCATCCCACTGCCTCAGGGAGGGAGAGTGTCTGGTTTTCCCTCTCTGAAGGAAGGCAAACCACACCTTTCCCAACAGTTATTGGAGAGCAAGAACTGTGTTACATTCTTTCTTCTGTAAACCCTGCTCCTAATGGTGCCTGGCCCAGGATAAGCACTCGGTGGCCATGTGTGCCCTCCTGCTGTTGTGCTCTTGGGCATGACCTGTGGGGAGGGACCTCAGCCACAGCCAGCCTTGCCTTCATTACCATTGACTTCTTCTCCTCTGGCCTCTGGGAGCACGGGGTCCCTTACAGTTACTCTCTACCAGGCCAGTTCGTACATACAGCTGGCTTCCTAGCCAGTTTCCTACACCAGTCCCCACATGGGCAGGAGGAAGGCTGGCAGGGGAAGCTGGGCTGCCCGGGACAGGAGGGTCTCTCTGCACAAAGCAGCTGGGAGTCCAGGCAGCCAGCTCCAGCAGGTTAAGTCAGCTGGGTCCCCAGGGACTCAGAGCCCCAGCTTCTGCCCTCCCACAGAGCTCTCGGGGCCATGGCAGAAAGCAGAGCCTCCTACTGGTAGGAAGGTCACAGGCACCAGGAGCCAAAGCAGGTAGGCGTGGGGAGTGGAGCAGGCAGCTGTAGGGACTTCTAAGGCAGAGCAGGGGCATTCAGGGCCCTGTGAGAGTTCCCAGTGGGCTTCTGGAATGGTATGGGGGTGGGGCAAAACTAGCCTCCTGCTCCCTGTATAAGCTGCCTTTCTTCAAACCAAAGAGTTGAGGCCACAGGAATGTGAGTTTCTGGTCCTTCTGAATTACAAATGGGAGCAGCTTGCTTTGTCCCCTTCTGGCTTTGTTATCCCAGAGCTGGGGCAATGGGCTATATATAGCCCAGGCGGGCTGCTTGGGTCTGCCTGTGGGCTCCCAGCTGGCATGGCCAGGTAAGACAAGAGAGCCACTGTCACCCTTTCACACACCTACCTCACTTTTGACAGGGTTTCCAGTAGCAAGATTAATAGGATCAATCCCAAGCCCTCAGTGGAAAACAGAGCACATGGCCCCTTTTGCCTTGGTACCATGCTCCAGCAGGCCCAGGGAAGTCGCTGCTCAGGGACTAAGGAAGCTGAGGTGAGATAAAGGCTCCTAAGTGACAGCCCAGTTCACATTCCAGCTCTCAACCTCCCAAGGAAACATAAAGCACTGCCGAGGAGTCAGGACTTCCGACCTCCACCAGGCCACATTGTCTCATCTCCCTTACCATCCTTGTATTTCTGTCTTCCAAAGGATGGAACAGGCATAATCATATAATCATGTCCCCCACCCTACCTTCTGGGACCATCACAAAGATAAAAGAGATCACCTATAGGGAGTATTTTAACCTCCTAGGAAAGAGGCATTAAACTAACAGAAGCTGTTATTAAAGTTTAGGGTTTGTAGATTGCAGATGAAAGGCAGCAGGTAAATAAACAGCCTGAACATCAGCCTCCCCTGCGAAAGGAACTGGCTATTAGGGCAACAGTGGGAGCTCCACAAAGGGACTACAACATTTTTCTCCTCTCGTCTGCCCTGCTGGCTATCTCAGTCCTTTGGAGGTGCAGCAGCAAGATGGTATGCAGTTGGTCTCCCCATGTAGGGGTGGCTGTAACGAGAGAAACTGCTGTTAATAAGTCCCCAACCTGTGCTAGGGATAGAAGCTAGGGGCTCTTCTGGATTCAATACAGCCTCTCCCTTTCCACAGAGTCGTTTGTAGGGATCAGAAGTGCTAAGAGGCTTTTAAAACAGTTCTGGCTCTAAGCCAGTCCTACCTTAATGATTTCAAGCAGGAACATATTTGTAAAGGAGGATCCTGGCCCTTGCCATGCAAGCTTGTGTGATTCAGACTCCATTTTCCACCTGCCTCTTGAGCCTTTTCTAAGTGTACCCCTCCCTTCACCTACCTGTTCAAAGGCTCTGTAACTTGCTAACTGGAGGGAGCAGCCTAATTTGGAAGGAAAAGCAGAAGTGTGTATCAGGGAGAACCGTCAGAGGCGGGGTTCAAGCCCCAGGAAGAAGACTGAGGAAGAGTCCTAAGCCCTCCCCAGAGATGCTTTATTGCATGGTTTCATCAGTCATCAGTGAGGGGTTCCTATGCCCATGCAAGGAGACAGGAACATCTGTGTGGTACACGGCACTGCTCCCCTCTCAGCTACACAGTCAGATGGGGGCAGGGCGATGAATGGGTGCTTGGCTTCCCTGCTGTTGGGCAGGCTCTGAGATCTCAGCAGACAGAAATGAAAGCAAACAGGGACGCAGGACTGTTCAGGCGTCGGTGACCTCCATGCTCTGCAGCCTGCTTTCTAGGGTGGCGCCTCTCGCTGCCGCTTGCTTTTGGCTGCCCTCACGTTGCTTCTTCTGCTTCTTGGATGGCTCCTGGTCAATGGGTGCAGGCTTCACAAAGGGGATCCGTTCTTGCAGTCCTGGGGGGGAAGAGTCAACCACATGACCTATTGCTTCTCAGCCAGTCAAAGCCCTAAGACCTCTGGGGAGAATTCAACAAGACAATGATCCCTTTGAACAGAGGGGTCCCTTTGATAGGCACCCGTTTCCTTTATTCTTTTCTTCCCTAGTCTGAATCTTAGCAGCCTTTCCGTATCATACCTGCACTGGCTACTTTCTCAACCAGGCCCCCTGCCCTGCCCAGCCCGAGACGGCAGACAAGAGTTTCAGGGGCTGTGTCCGAACAAAAAAACCTGCTATACCTGAAAGGGGCCTGCTCTTTTGAAGAGTGTGAAGACAGAAAAGAGGAGGGTGATGAGATGAGCTGGGAGTTTTACCTGGCGGCATGAACTCCTTCAATTTCTCAGGCACAGTGATGCCCTTCTCTGTCTGGTAGTTCTCCAGGATGGCGCAGATGGTACGGGTAGTGGCGCACATGGTAGCATTGAGCATATGGACAAATTCCACCTGGGAAGACAGGGTCCCAGAGGGGAAGTCGGGCTCAACTCTCAGCTGTTCTTACGGACGGCCAGGAACCATCCATTCAACCAGACTTCCCCAACCACAACTGTCCAAATCAAAATGATGGGTTCGACCCCTTAGCAACTTTTTTCTGAATTTGAATTATTTGATATTTATTGCCTGTTAGATAACTGCAGAAAGATCCCTCATGTCTCCATGAGTGACAAGTGGTAGCTTCTGGTAGTTTGAGGAGTTGGGCCCTTTGAGGGAAGGAAGAAACTACTATTGTGGCCTTTCCTTTTCACCCCTTTCAAGCCCCTGACTTGGAAAAGAGTAGGGCCTGAAAATTGGGTTTGAAGAGAACAGCTTACAACCCAGACCTTCTTGGGTGAGAAGAGGGAAGCCTCCAACTTGTTCTGTGTAGATAAATGGAGATTATTCTTTCTCTGGAGTTAAGAAAAACAAAGCCAGAAAGAGAAAAGCTAGAATTACCTTACAGAAGAGAGCTAGATTCAGGTTTCTAGCTAAAAGAACTCAGTCCTGACTCAGTAGAAGGCATTTTCAGATTCCCTTTTTGGTCTGGATTGAGAAGCTCAGATTTTCCCATGATGCTGGGGACGAGTGCACCCCAGAGGCTGAGAAATAAGACGGACGGGCCGTGTACTGAAGGCTCTGCTTCCCACCTCCCTGGGGGCCATCTACCTTGTCCATCATCTTCTTGGTTTGCCCATATCGGATTCGAAGCCGGCGAGCCTGGTAATCCGTGCAATTAGAACAGGAGACCAACTCACGGAAGGCTCCTGAGCCCGGAAACCAGGCCTCCAGGTCAAGCTTCTTACTGGCAGCATGATTCAAAGAACCTGTAAGGAAAAACCCCTAGAACTCATGAAGGAGGGATGGTATTTCAGAAGGCTAACCTTTAGCAAGCCTGGAGAATTCTGTAATTCATGTCCTGTCTCCAGAGGTGAAATCACATCCAGATATTCTTAACACCAAATACTCCCCAGTGAGAAGAGGGTAATATTTTAATTAATGTGGGCAATGAGTCGACTTGTGATCTGTTTCTCTGTGTGGCAGCTCAGCTGGTGAGGGTGGCGTCTGTGGGATGCAGGAAAGGGAGGCTGGGAAGAGGCTGGGTCCCATACCTGAGACAATATTCACGATGTGGTAAGGAATGCCCAGGGACTGGTAGAACTCCTCTGTGGTAGTAATCATCTCTTCAAACATCTCCCACGACTTGTTGTCATGCGGTGACGAGTACACAAACTGTTCAATCTGCAGAGAGGGACCCAAAGAGATGGTGACAGCAGTACAGGGTGAATAAAGGACTGCAGCGGAAGACATCCTTGCCATGAAGACCTGTTTCCACACCACTGGGAGGCAGACAAGGCTGGGCCCCCAGCAACTGGGACCGGACCACAAGAGCAAATGCTTATGGCGCAAGCTTCCCATATGCATGCCAGCCCTGTTCTGAGTGCTTTATATATATTGATGGGGATAATCCTCACAATAGGCCACAATAGGCCTGGTGAGGCAGGCACCGTTACTGTTATCCTCTTCGTACAAACGCAGAAGTGGAGCACTGGGGGCTTATGTATTTTGCCCAATGTTACACAGCTGGTGAGTGGCAAAGCCGCAGCCTGGTTTCAGGGTCCATACTCCATGCCACTCTACCACGCACTTCCCCAGAAACACAGAGGTAAGCAATGAGAGGAAAAGCTGGAGCCAGGATGGGCCTCAGCAACACAGATCCCATCTCTCGTCTAACCCTTCTGGAGAGAGAGAAAGGTCCACTCCTTACCCTGACTCATCTACTCACCTTCTCAAACTGATGGACTCGGAAGATGCCACGGGTGTCACGGCCATGGGAGCCCACCTCCTGACGGAAGCAGGTAGACAGGCCAGCATACTTGATGGGCAGGTCCTCCGGCCGGAGCCACTCATCCCGGTGCAGGGCAGCGATGGGCTGCTCTGAGGTGGCAATCAGGTACTTCTCATCATAGGAGTTGTCATCAGACTTTTCACTGCCTTTGCCAATCACCTGTGGAAGGAAGGAGCTATATCAGTTAAGAGGAAGAGGGGAGGACCTTGGCTAGAATAAGAAAACACAAGAAAGATATCAGTGATAGTGCAGGAAAAATTTCCTTTAATCCCTGCCTGGGAGTGGGGAGAGAATACTAAAAAGATAAAGGAAAGGGTCAGTCCACACTGGGGTCCCGGACAGAGATCAAAGAAATGTAAATTAAGAGGAAAGAATATTTTCCACTTATCTTTTTTTTTTCTTTTGAGACAGTCTCACTCTGTTGCCCAGACTGGAGTGCAGTGGCACAATCTCGGCTCACTGCAACCTCCACCTCCCAGGTTCAAGTGATTCTCCCACCTCAGCCTCCTGAGTAGCTGGGATTACAGGCACGTGCCACCATGCTTTTTTTTTCGTATTGTTAGTAGACACTAATTTTTATATTGTTAGTAGACACAAGGTTTCACCATGTTGGCCAAGCTGATCTGGAACTCCTGACCTCAGGTGATCCACCTGCCTCAGCCTCCCAAAGTGCTGGGATTACAGGCATAAGCCACTTTGCCCAGCTATTTTCCACTTATCTAATAAAGAAAACTCATCTATGATGAATAATGGTCAATGCTGGCAGGTATGCAATATACCTGTGCTGGTAGCCACATAAATTAATCCTTGCGAGGTGTTTACTAAACACCAATGTGGAGCAAAAAAGGACACTAGTCTCTGCTTTCTTGGTGCTTATAGGTTAGTGGTTATGATCCTTAAAGAGTATACTTTGCTGTTCAGCTAAAGAAAATAATGCAAAAAAAAAAAAGTTCAGGCCGGGCACGGTGGCTCAAGCCTGTAATCCTACACTTTAGGAGGCCGAGACGGGTGGATCACGAGGTCAGGAGATCGAGACCATCCTGGCTAACACGGTGAAACCCCGTCTCTACTAAAAACTACAAAAAACTAGCCGGGCGAGGTGGCGGCGCCTGTAGTCCCAGCTACCTGGGAGGCTGAGGCAGGAGAATGGCATGAACCCCGGAGGCGGAGCTTGCAGTGAGCTGAGATCCGGCCACTGCACTCCAGCCTGGGCGATAGAGCTAGACTCTGTCTCAAAAAAAAAAAAAAAAAAAAGTTCAGACAGGACAAAATTCACTGTAACATTATTTATGTAATATTATACAACCATAAAAATAAAGACCATACAGTAACACAGAAAAACACTTTTGATATAATGCTACATAAAAAGGCTGCCGGGCACGGTAACTCACGTCTGTAATCCCAGCACTTTGGCAGGCCTAGGCAGGCAGATCACCTGAGGTCAGGAGTTCAAGACCAGCCTGGCCAACTTGCTGAAACCCCATCTCTACTAAAAATACAAAAATTAGCCAGGTGTGGCCGGGTGAGATGGCTCACGCCTGTAATCCCAGCACTTTGGAGGCCGAGGCAGGTGGTTTACCTGAGGTCAGGAAGTCGAGACCAACCTGGCCAACATGGCAAAACACCGTTTCTACTAAAAATACAAAAAAAAAAAAAAAATTTGCCGGGCATGGTGGTGGATGCCTGTAGTCCCAGCTACTTAGGAGGGTGAGGCAGGATAATCGCTTGAACTTGGTGGGTGGAGGCTGCAGTGAGCTGAGATTACGCCACTTCACTCTAACCTGGGTGAAAGAGTGAGACACCGTCTCAAAAACAAACAAACAAAAATCAGCCAGATATGGTGGCGACGCCTGTAATCCCAGCTACTTGGGAGGCTGAGGCACAAGAATCACTTGAACCCAGGAGGCAGAGGTTGCAGTGAGCCAAGATCGTGCCACTGCACTCCAGCCTGGGCAACAGAGTGAGACTCTGTCTCAAAAAATAAATACATAAATAAAAATAAAAATAAAAAATAATGCTAAGTAAAAAGGCAATTTATGTACATGGCAATTGTAAGTATGTGAAAACAACATATATATGAAAAACATCCCAAAGTGAATATTTTAAGATCACAATCGTTATATTAGGTCAATGGGAAAGCAGGTAATTCCCTCTGCGATTTCTAAATTTTCTGTTATGTAGCAATATTTTAATTAAAAAAAAAAAAAAAAAGGAAGAAAGGTTCCTCTGGGTCAGGGTTCAGAGCCTGGAAAACTACCTTGCTACCTGGCAGTAGGAATGTAGCCACTGTGGGGCCATTCACATACAACACAGGAAAGCTCAAGGGCTGTGCAGCCTAATATGGTATAGCCAGCCACATATGACTATTCAAATTAAATTGGGCTGGGCGTCGTGGCTCACACCTATAATCCCAACACTTTGGAAGGCTGAGGCGGGTGGATTGCTTGAGCCCAGGAGTTTGAAATCAGTTTGGGCAACATAGTGAGACCCTGTCTCTATATAGGAAATTAATTAAAATATAAAAAATAAAAACAAATTACATTAAATTAAAATTTAGTTCCTCGGTTGCATCACCCACATTTTCAGTGCTCAAGTCACACGTGGCTCATGGCTGCCATGCTGGATCATGCAGACTCAGAACATTTCCATCAGTGCAGAGAGTTCTATTGGGCAGCGCTATATTCATTCTCACAGAACTGAGGTTTTTATCAGACAAGAAGTACCAGCCAAAATTCTTCACTATTGAAACCTGTGATTCTTCCTGCCTGTGGGTCCAAGAAGTGTCTGGATGAGAGATGGAGAATGCAGGACTCAGGGAGCACCGGCTACCTAATAATTTCCATAATACTCCACATAGGTTTCTCCCTAGTGTTACCTGCAGTGGATATTTCTAATGTTCTTTAATGATTACCTAATCTTACGGGTTGAAATTAGAAAAAGAAAGAAAAGGTAAAACAGGTTTTAGCCAGTAAAGGAACACATTCCTCCCTTCATTAAAAGAAAGCAGAGGCCGGGCGCGGTGGCTCAAGCCTGTAATCCCAGCACTTTGGGAGGCCAAGACGGGCAGATCACGAGGTCAGGAGATCGAGACCATCCTGGCTAACACAGTGAAACCCCGTCTCTACTAAAAAATACAAAAAACTAGCCGGGCGAGGTGGCGGGCACCTGTAGTCCCAGCTACTCGGGAGGCTTCAGGCAGGAGAATGGCGTGAACCCGGGAGGCGGAGCTTGCAGTGAGCTGAGATCCGGCCACTGCACTCCAGCCTGGGCGACAGAGCGAGACTCCGTCTCAAAAAAAAAGCAGAGAGGGAGGTGGTCAAGGTTATACTAATGCTCAGGGTTTAGGGAGGACATTTTGTTTCCCAGTGCGTCTTGAATGAAAACTGAACTTTACCTCATCAACAGAAACAATGGAAAGATTCTTCTAATTACTGAACTATCTCCCTATATAAATTAGATGAGTCCAACAGCAGTTGTCTAACTCTACCTCCACTGTCTGCAGAGGAAATAAGCCAGTAGGAACTTAAGTCTCTATTTCTGACAGAAGAGTTGAAAGGGCGGGGCAAAAGAATAGTAGACACTGCTGCATTGGACAGCTGTTAGCAGAGACGCTCTAGAAATCTTGAGTGCCAAACACAGAGTGGGGTGCTGTTATTGGTGTTAGAGCCAGTTGATCAGAATCACCTTCTGAACCTTGACTTGAATTGTCTGGCTTTCCCTGACATGGTCCATGGTTGAGAAGGAGCCACAAACTGGAAGCCACCTCCATCCCAAGGCAAGTATGTCTCACCCTGTGGAAGCTTCCAGTCTAGGGTTAGGAGTGGGAGGACACGGGAAGCGGGCTAGGAGATCAGTG
The DNA here is from genome assembly GCF_009764315.1 of Trachypithecus francoisi. Taxonomy (NCBI): domain Eukaryota; kingdom Metazoa; phylum Chordata; class Mammalia; order Primates; family Cercopithecidae; genus Trachypithecus; species Trachypithecus francoisi. Next base: position 112,686,782 of record NW_022681470.1, read on the forward strand.
CCACTACTGGAATTTCCTTTTGTCCAAGCACCCAAGGAATGGGCTTCTTTTCTAAGCTCATGGTGTTGAAGTATACTTGATTTAGATTCATCATACAGATTACCCAGGGAAAGGTAAAAGAGGCTCTGCAGCTGCACTGTCTAATATGGTAGTCATTAGCTACATGTTTAAGTTAAAATTAATTGAAATAAAAAATGTGCTTCCTCCGTTGTACCACCCACATTTTAAGTGCTCAAGAGTCACAGATACAGAACGTTTCCATCATCGCAGAAGGTCCTATTGGACAGCACCACTTTGTATCACTGAAGTTAAGCTACATAACTTAAGTCATTCTGCCACCTGCCCCAGGCTACTCACCTTATAAAGTTCTTCATCAAACTGGCTGAGCTGTGCCACCTCCTGCATGACCTCCTTCCTCATGAAAAAGGGGGTATAAATGGGAGTGTAGCCCCGACTTCCCAAGGTGCGAAGGGCATACTGGATGAGAGCCTGTTCCAGGAACACCAGGACTCCCTAGAGGAGCAGAGACACAGAACTGTGTGACTGTGTTTTGTCACTGTTCAGCTAGCACTGACACCCAAAGGCACCTGGGCCGACAGAACAGGACTACCCAGGGGCACACAGGAGGCCAAAAAAAAGACCACAGATCACAGCAACTGACATTCTAAACCTTGAGATTCATTCTGAACACTGAAGCCCAGCGAATTCTTCAGGCACACAGTTAAGAGAATTCTCTTGATGTTCTCAAAGCACTTTGGGCCTACACAAACCACAGTGCTTCTAACAGTGGATTTTGATTCTTTGTTACTTGTCTGACTATCCAATTATACTGAGCTACTTAAAGGCAGAGACTGTTCTGATTCAGTCAGCAAAACATACATTCATTATGGAGGACCACTTAGTGGCTTTTGTTCTATGGAATCCTGATAAGCCCTCTCTTGCTTTAGAAAGAGAATTGCATCTAACTGCCAATACATTTGCAGAAAGGCGAGTACAACTGGTAGATTTGGGGGCCTCTTTAAGTAGGTTATGTCTCTCCGCAAAAAAAAATTTGTTTCTTCTTTATAATCCTATCCTCACTGGCTCCCAGCTCTTACCTTCAAGAAGTACCCTCGGCCGGGCGCGGTGGCTCAAGCCTGTAATCCCAGCACTTTGGGAGGCCGAGACGGGCGGATCACGAGGTCAGGAGATCGAGACCATCCTGGCGAACACGGTGAAACCCCATCTCTACTAAAAAATACAAAAAACTAGCCGGGCTAGGTGGCGGGCGCCTGTAGTCCCAGCTACTCCGGAGGCTAAGGCAGGAGAATGGTGTAAACCCGGGAGACCGAGCTTGCAGTGAGCTGAGATCCGGCCACTGCACTCCAGCCTGGGCGACAGAGCGAGACTCCGCCTCAAAAAAAAAAAAAAAAAAAAAAAAAAAGAAGTACCCTCGACTCCCAGCCACCACGGCCCCCTTTTCGCCTTCAAAGCCATCTACCATCACCACCAGGTCCACATGAGAGTACTTCTTCCTGACCATGCAATCCCCCCAAATCCTCTCTACTTTGTTGTCCGCATCCTAAGGAAACAGAGCAAGAAAGAAAGATACATGACATGCGATTTTATTTTTTTATTTTTAAATTAAATTATTATTATTATTTGTTTTTGAGACAGGGTCTTACTACTCTGTCATCCAGGCTGGAGTGCAGTGGCACAATGTTGGCTCACTGCAACCTCAACCTTCCAGGCTCCAGTGATCCTCCCACCTCAGCCTTAGCTGGGACTATAGACAGGTGCGCGACACTATGCTCAGCCAATTTTTGTATTTTTTGTAGAGACTGGGTTGTGTCATGTTGCCCAGGCTGGTCTCGAACTCCTGGGCTCAAGTGATCCCCCTGCCTAGGCCTCCCAAAGTGCTGGGATTACAGACGTGAGCCACCGTGCCAAGCTTGATATATGATTTCTTAATTCTACAACCTCTGTCTTTCCAAACTTTATTCTACGAACAATTTAGCTTTGTGACGTCATCGCTTAACTTAAATACTACTGTGTCTGATAACTAGAGAAGGCAACTTGCTACTCAATGGAGAATAACTTACAAAGTTTGAGAAGTAATTCTAGCCATGAAACTGGGAAGGATGATTTTCCAAGAGATCTATATAGTATTCTCTCGGTTTTTGTTTTTGTTTTGTTTTTAACCCTTTTAAATGACCTCTTAAATCCTGCACAAGGACAACTCTTCCCAGATAATCGACATTGCCTGGGATACAGAGGAGAATGTAGATTTTTTTTTTTTTCCAGGCTCTCATTGGTCCCAGGGCAACATGAGGGCGGACTCGGGGCCCTGACCTCCTGAGTCTGCTCATGGTCTGTGCTCTGCAGCCTCCTGCACACCCCAGCCTGCAGTGAGTTTAATGTTTACAAGGGAATGAATGAAAGAGGCACAGATGGGCCCTGCTCTGGCTGGGGTGTCAGGGAACAAAGGCTGGGCTCCGAGCAGCTTTGTGCAGGGGAAGCTCCTGCTCAGCAGGAAACTTTTATCATGCAGATTTCCCTTCCACCAGCAGCTTCTCAGCGGGGTGTGGGTGAGGGGGTTAGGTTGATTTAGCAGATCCCTCCTACCAGACGCCTGCTACCATGGGCAACATGCAGTGGAGGACAGAAGCCCTATTTAGAAGAGATTTCTGTGCCAGGAGTCTCCTCCTACCTGCTGTCTCTGCTACTTCCCAGTCAGACAAGGATCTGACTCCTGCAGTTCTCAATTGGTGGAGAGAGGGAATATACAAAGAACCTGCTTCTGACAGAGAGTGCCAGTGTTACACAGGTCTCCTCCCGTCCCCGCCCCTGCAGAGACAGCAGCCACCTAAGGCCGCCTCCCGCTGCGGCACAGCCACCTACCTCATTGTTACTGATGGGCACAGAAGGGTGCAGAAGGTTCCCAATCTCTCGGAGGTTCTCAAATTGCTCTGCTTCCAGCTTTATCCGCTCCGCGTCACACTTCAAGATGGCTTTGTCAATGAGGAGTCGGACTTTTTTGATTTATGAGACTTTCAGGTTCTGTAGATAAACAGGCCAGGCCCATAAGCAGGACAGTGAGGCAAGGACAGCACAGAAATAAGATTTGGTTGCCCTAACCCTGTTGTGCTCTAAAGAGAGCCCTGCGGTAGCATTTTAAAAACTGGAAACAAAGACTTTTAAGAACTGAGATTTGTTTATTTATTTATTTTTGAGACGGAGTCTCGCTCTGTCGCCCAGGCTGGAGTGCAGTGGCCGGATCTCAGCTCACTGCAAGCTCCCCCTCCCGGGTTTACGCCATTCTCCTGCCTCAGCTTCCCGAATAGCTGGGACGACAGGCACCTGCCACCTCGCCTGGCTAGTTTTTTGTATTTTTTAGTAGACATGGAGTTTCACCATGTTAGCCAGGATGATCTCGATCTCCTAACCTCGTGATCCGCCTGTGTCGGCCTCCCAAAGTGCTGGGATTACAGGCTTGAGCCACCGCGCCCGGCAAGAACTGAGATTTATTTCACACACAGATATATACAGTCTTGCTCTACAAATCCATCGGCATTTTTCCTTGGTGGTGCTTGAGAATAGTTCTGGCCACTCCTATTGTTCCCATACATCGCAGAAACGTTAGTACTGCCACTCTCTTATGAGAACTTTCCTTTAATCTGCAGTTTCTGATTTTCTTGATTGAACCAATTTAGCACTCTATTGATGTGCTGCATTTAACTGTTCTCTAGGAAGATTATAAATTTATTAGGAGTAAGAGATTTGTCTGAAGCATATTTTTGTATTCTGTATTGCAGGTGTTTCAAACTGTGGTCTTACTTCTTTGAGGCGAGTGCTTTAGCAGTAGGGCCAGGCAGGCTCAGGCCCCCAATCCGAGCCCTTCAAGCACAGCAACTTTGCTGGTTTATGTTCTTGCTATATGTTAAGGGTTTCGAGAAAGGGTTCAGTGACTCAAAAACTCAAAAATTACTCCTGTTGCCCAGTGCACTAAATATTTACTGTATTACAGTAAGTTGAAGTTTCTTGCCTTTGTGTACCAAAAGGTAGAAAATGGAGCTATATAAACCAAACACAGTTCCTTTCCTTTTTCTATTCTTCCTACCCTTGACTCTCCCACTCCATCTGTCTCCATCTCTGCTGTCTAATAAATACTCAAATATAGGATATAACAAGAATGGGTGGGGACATTTCCCAGCAGCAGAAATGAAAGGATGTCACAATGCTGTGTGCAGCAGAGTGTGAACACTTGCTGTCTAGGAATAAAATTAAGACAAAACAGGCCAGGCGCGGTGGCTCAAGCCTGTAATCCTAGCACTTTGGGAGGCCGAGACGGGCAGATCACGAGGTCAGGAGATCGAGACCATCCTGGCTAAAGCGGTGAAACCCCATCTCTACTAAAAAATACAAAAAAACTAGCTGGGCGAGGTGGCGGGCGCCTGTAGTCCCAGCTACTCGGGAGCCTGAGGCAGGAGAATGGCATAAACCCGGGAGGCGGAGCTTGTAGTGAGCTGAGATCCGGCCACTGCACTCCAGCCTGGGTGACAGAGCGAGACTCCGTCTCAAAAAAAAAAAAAAAAAAGACAAAACAGCAGAGATCCTAACTTAGAAAAGGACTCTAACTTACAGCTAAAGCGTCTGCAGTAAGGTCATCGAAATTCAACACATTCTCTGGGACAGACTCATCATCTTCCACTGGCTCTTTTTTCTGCAGGAAGGAAAAAACCCAACACAAATCAATAAAAGAAAATCTCTGGCATTGTTTTATAAAGTAAACACCAAATTAACGTATTATATAAACGAATCACAGAACTTCCTACATAAATTTTTCTAAAAGATACAACATGTAGGAAAAAAATTAGGACACTGGAAGCCAGAAGTCAAAGTGTCAAGCCCCTATGCTGCCACTTAATAGCTTTCTGATCCTAAAATCAATTAATCTGTCTGGGTCAGAGAATTAACATCCTGAGGAATACGAGAAGAATGTCACTCCCTGTGCGTAGGTCCTCATAGGAATCAGAAGAGAATTGATTTGAAATGCTCATGAGCTACAAGCGCGGGAGAGGCAGCGCAGTGCTCAGGAGCAAGCCCTGGGGCAGACACACCTGCGTGTGGATTCCTTTTTTTTGTTTTTTTTGACGGTGTCTCACTCTGTCGCCCAGGCTGGAGTGCAGTTTGCGTGCTCTCGGCTCACTGCAACCTCCACCTCCTGGTTTCAAGTGATTCTCCTGCCTCAGCCTCCCAAGTAGCTGGGATTACAGTAGTGCGCCACCACATCTGGCTAATTTTGTTGTTGTTGTTTTTTTTTTTTGTATTTTTAATAGAGACGGGGTTTCATTATGTTGGACAGGGTGATCTCGAACTCCTGGTCTCAAGTGATCTCCCACTTTGACCTCCCAAAGTACTAGGATTACAGGCATGAGCCACTGCACCCACCCCAAGTGTAGATTCTTATCCACCTGCTAACAACAATCCCAGCATTGAGGCTAAGGGGGAAAGATGGATGGAGCGATGACATATCAGACAGCCAAGGAAAACAAACAAACAAAAAGTCACAGGATCTGGAACTAAGTTTAGAACAATCAATGCAATTTGACACAATGGCAGGGGTGTAACCAGGGCTGGATTTCGTTCTCTCTAGTTTCTCTTTCTATATGATAATTCTGCTAAATCATCACTTGTAATCCTTGCACAAAACCAGGTGAATTTAAGAAGATCACTTAAAGAGTTAAATTCTTCTTAAATTAAAAAGAGTTGGCAGGGCACTGTGGCTCATGCCTGTAATCCCAGCACTTTGGGAGGATGAGGCGGGTGGATCATGAGGTCAGGAGTTCAGCACCTGCCTGGCCAAGATGGTGAAACCCCGTCTCTACTAAAAATACAAAATTAGGCAGGCGTGGTAGCAGACGCCTGTAATCCCAACTACTCGTGAGGCTGAGGCAGAAGAACTGCTTGAAATCGGGGGGCGGAGGTTGCTGTGAGCCAAGATCACACCACTGCACTCCAGCCTGGGTGACAGAGTGAGACTCCGTCTCAAAAAAAAAAAAAAAAAAAAGAGTTGGCCGGGCACAGTGGCTCATGCCTGTAATCCCAGCACTTTGGAAGGCCAAGGTGGGTGGATCACGAGGTCAGGAGATCAAGACCATCCTGGCTAACATAGTGAAATCCCGTCTCTACCAAAAACACGCACACAAAAATTAGCCGGGCGTTGTGGCAGGCGCCTGTAGTCCCAGCTACCCAGCAGGAAAATGGAGTGAACCCGGGAGGCGGAGGTTGCAGTGAGTCGAGATCACACCACTGCACTCCAGCCTGGGCAACAGATTGAGACTCCGTTTCAAAAAAAAAAAAAAGACTTAAAGACAGTCGCCGGGCGCGGTGGCTCAAGCCTGTAATCCCAGCACTTTGGGAGGCCGAGACGGGCGGATCAAGAGGTCAGGAGATCGAGACCATCCTGGCTAACACGGTGAAACCACGTCTCTACTAAAAAAAATACAAAAAACTAACCGGGCGAGGCGGCGGGCGCCTGTAGTCCCAGCTACTAGGGAGGCTGAGGCAGGAGAATGGCGTGAACCCGGGAGGCAGAGCTTGCAGTGAGCTGAGATCCCGCCACTGCACTCCAGCCTGGGTGACAGAGCAAGACTCTGTCTCAAAAAAAAGAAAGTTAGTCAAGGCCATTATAATATATATGAGACTTTAACAAAACTTGCATAAGAATATTTAGCATCTGCTTTGTAAGTATAAATAAAACAAAGTATAGCCAGGTACAATGGCTTGCAACTGTAATCCCAGCTACATGGTAGGCTCAGGTGGGAGGATCACTTTAGCCCAAGAGTTCAAGACTAGCCTGGGCAGCAGAGTGAGACCCCATATCTAAATATATAAATATATATATTTTAAATTAGCCAGGCACAGTAGAGTACACCTGTACTCTCAGCTACTTGGGAGGATGAGGCGGGGGGATTGCATGAGCCCAGGAATTAGAGGCTGTGGTGAGCTATGCTTGTGCCACTGTACTGCAGCCTGGGTGACTTTAAAAAATTAGCCAGGCACAGTGACATGTGTCTATAGTCCTAGTTACTTAAGAGGCTGAGGTGGGAGGACTGCTTGAGCCAAGGAGTTGGAAGTTGCAGTGATCTATGATCATGCCACTGCACTCTAGCCTGGGCAACAGAGCAAGACACTGTCTCAAAAAAAGAAGAAAGAAAGAACAAAAGGACTAAATCTCCTAAATGTAAAGTATAGAAATCCTTTAGGTTCATTACACAATCTCATACGATCAAAATGCTAACCATAACTCCACTCACACCCTTCAGTGACTCAGAGCAAAATCATCTTAAAAAGCTAGAAAAATCTGGCCAGGTGCAGTGGCAACATAGGGAGACTCCATCTCTACGAAAAAAAAAAAAATTAGCCGAGTGTGGTGGCATGCTACTAGGGAGGCTGAGGCAGGAGGACTGCTTGGGCCCAGGAGGTTGAGGCTGCAGTGAGCCATGATTGTGCCACTGCACTCCATCCTCGGCAACAAAACGACACTTTGTCTCAAAAAAAAGAAAAAAAGTTGGAAAAATCTGAAACTATCAGAATGAGTTTTGATAAGAACAAACAGACTATAGAGGTAGGGAAAAAATGGACTAAATCTCAAGATTTTTGCAATGGCTTTATAGGCAGGGTGATATGTTAGCAAGATAGTTACCAGGCTCCCTTGCTATTTGATAGTCCCCCAGGGCAGCAAATTCAAGGTCAGAGCTCAAGGTTTGACTCTGCAACTAAGTTAAGAGTATGATTTTAAGCAAGCTCTTTAATTTCCTAAGCCGATTCCCTTACCCATTAAATAGGGCTGACAAATGTACTCTCTGCACTCCAGCTTTGCAGTAAGGATCAAAACCAAAAGGAGATGTCTGTGAAAGTATCTGAATGTTTTCGAGTGCTCTACATATTAAAGCACTATCATTACCATTTCAATGGCAGCGGGAGTGAACACTGCCTGCATGGCTAGCAACAAAATCAGATCTAGGAATGTTATTGTAAATGACAACACTCACAATCCCATCTTCTTGCTACAAAAAAGTACCCAGCTGGCACTGACTGCACATAGGTCCCAAAGAACACCCAGGGAGGAGTATGCATGGGAATTAACATAAGTGTGGGGTCTCTAGCATGCAAATGACTAAGTCCCACAGAAAGAAACTGGATGATTATCAATACCACTTTCCACAGCTACAAGTGTTACACGCTGAAAGTGTAACAAAATTTTGTCAAAGAGAAAGATGCCGACTGTCATGAAGCCAAGTGTAAGGTGCTAGAATCCCAAGGTCATCATTTTATGCTCTTTACTGGTGCGGTTCCAAAGTTCTATAATGTTTTTTGTTGCTGTTGTTTAGTTTGGAGGTTTACAACTTAAAAAGTATCTAGATTGTAAAGTGCATTTAATTAATTCATTATTATTATTATTATTTTTGGAGACAGGGTTTCACTGGAAACCCAGGCTGGAGTTCAGTAGCGCAATCTTGGCTCTCTGCAACTTTTACCTCTTGGCTTCAAGTGATCCTCCCACCTCAGCCTCCTGAGTAGCTGGAACTACAGGTGCCAGCCACCAAGCCTGGCTAATTGTTTTATTTTATTTTTGTAGAGACGGGGTTTCACCATGTTGTGCAGACTGGTCTTAAACTCCTAAGCTCAAGCAATTTGCCCACCTCGGCCTCCCAAAGTGCTGGGACTACAGGCGTGAGCTACTGTACCTAGCTATAATATGTAATGTAATATGATTAAGGGGCTAAACAGGTATTTTTGAAGAAAGGTTAAAAACATGAACTATTCTGGATACCAAAGCAAAAGCTGAGCTGAAACGTGATATTTTTCAGGCATAGGAAGGATTTTTTTTGGATGAAGACCAGTAACATTACTTGCCATTCATTATAACTCACAATTGCTGAACAACTACATGTTCTTGACACTGTGCCAAATTTTCTACATTTGAAAGAAATTTAGTTCTATCCATAACCATTGCTTGGCATTTAAATTAAAAAAAAAAGTTCTAATGTTTCCATTCTATAGGTTTTAGTATTGTCATTTTATAGATGAGAAAACTGAGGCTCAGACATTAACTTGCCTAAAAGTCACACAACGTAGCAAGATTTGAACTCTGAATCTGTACTGTTTTCATTATGGAGCACAACTACACTGAGACGACAAATCTGAAATCTGCCATAAAAAAAAAATGACTGATGGAATGCGTATTTCTAATGTAAAAACAGAATAGACAACAAACGGCTAGACAACAAAGAATCTTACCTGAACACAGAAGATGGACTTGTGGTAAAGTATATGAAAGTGCCTCCAAGTTCCCTGCCTTCCTATATTTTTAAAATAATATGTTCCTCTTTGGTAAGAAACTGAACATCTTGTAGATTTAAACACTGAGTTAGAACTTCTGTGAACATTAGCTAAGAGCAAGATCAAATATCTCTGGTCAAGCTCTCACGACTGTTTGTTACTCAGTTCTCTTACCTTCATTTTCTCTCCGATTGTCTTGCGGCATAGGTTCTTCAGCTTGTTCAAGTTGTCTGCCCGAAATCTACCTAGGAATAAAGAATCCAAGAATATACCAAAGAAATGCCCATAATTAAGATACCCCCTTCTCCTGATCTTGACTTAGTACTGATCTCAGGTTAAGGTCTAAATGCTGGCAGAGCTGAAGGATCTGCCTCATGAAGTTATAAACTCTTAGAGCTTTATTTATTTTTTGGAGACGACGTCTTGCTCTGGTTGCCCAAGCTGGAGTGTAGTGGTGCAATCTCGGCTCACTGCAACTTCCGCCTCCCAAGTTCAAGCAATTCTCCTGCCACAACCTCCCGAGTAGCTGGGATTATAGGTGCCCGCCACCACGCCCAGCTAATTTTTGTGTTTTTAGAAGAGACGGGGTTTTACCACGCTGGCCAGGCTGGTCTCGAACTCCTGACCTCAGCCTCCCGAAGTGCTGGGATTACAGGCGTGAGCCACTGTGCCCGGCCTAATCTTAGAGCTTTAGAGCCCCAAATGTAGTTGGCATACAATGGTGACTACAATGGTGTCCCCAGCATTTGGTGACAAGGAAAAGACCATTCTGAGGTTAAAATTAAAAAGTATCATAACATGTATGGCACCACTATAGAGTGACACATCTGGAAAACTTGGAACACTCAAGTAACTAACCTGCCCAATTATCTTAAAACTCATTTAAGGAAACTAGGTGCTATGCACAGGACTCTAGAAAGAGTGCAGTCATGATTGCTACCTCTCCATGCTAGAAATGGCTAATGTTACCCTTTTACTTTGATACAACGCTCCTCTGGCAGCCTTGAGAGTAATTTAGTCTCTTATAATTTGGTTTCCTTTGGGGGAAGACAGTGCACTAACTAGTCAACATTATTGGCCCAAATTAATATATTGGTATCATGGATCATCGGTCTAACTCTGATTGGTAAAATTTGGACCTCTTTTTTTTTTTTTTGAGACGGAGTCTCGCTCTGTCCCCCAGGCTGGAGTGCAGTGGCCAGATCTCAGCTCACTGCAAGCACCGCCTCCCGGGTTCACGCCATTCTCCTGCCTCAGGCTCCTGAGTAGCTGGGATTACAGGCGCTTGCCACCTCGCCCGGCTAGTTTTTTTGTATTTTTTAGTAGAGACGGGGTTTCACCATGTTAGCCAGAATGGTCTCGATCTCCTGACCTTGTGAGCCGCCCGCCTCGGCCTCCCAAAATGCTGGGATTACAGGCGTGAGCCACCGCGCCCGGCAAATTTGGACCTCTTGAATGTAAACATTGGGGCAATAAATTCAAGCACAAGCTTTCTTGTTGCTGAGACAGGGTCTCACTCTGTCACCTAGGCTGGAGTACAATGGCACGACCTCAGCTTACTGCAACCTCTGCCTCCTGGACTCAAGTGATCCTCCCACCTCAGCCTCCCAGGCAGCTAGGACTACAGGTGTGCACCACCACACCCAGCTAATTTTTTTAATTTTTATTTTTGTAGAGATGGAGTTTTGCTGTGTTGCCCAGGCTGGTCGCAAATTCTTGGGCTCAAGCGATCCACCCATTTTGGCCTCCCAAAGTGCTAGAATTACAGGTGTGAGGCATGGCATCCAGCCAAACTCAAGCTTTTAAGAGGCAAAATTGATGACTAGAAATGAGATAGCACCTACAGAGCCATTCTTTAAGGTTTTACCAAGGAGCTTTCCTCTTTGATATCTCTTTAACAAAACTTGATGCAAAATGATATCACTATTTTCTCATTCACTTATTCACATTGATAAAACTATAGAGATGGATAATAGATTAGTGGTTGCTAGGGGTGAAATGGAGGGCAAAGGGAGTAGACTACAAAGAGACAGCAAGAAGGATCTTTGTGGTGATGAAATAGTTCTGTATCTTGAGCATGGCAGTGGTTACACAAATTTACACATGGTAAGATTGCACAGAACTACACACGCACATGTATAAAACTGGCAAAATCTGAATAAGGTTTGTGGATTGTAGCAATGTCAATTTCTTGGTTTTAATATTGTACTAGATAGAGTTATATAAGATGTTATCATTGGAGAAAACAGGACCTTTCTACTATTTTTCCAACTTCCTGTAAATCTATAATCATTCTGAGATTCCTTCCTATTTGCAAGGCACCAGGGTAGGTATTGGGAGCATAAAAGAAAATGAGCCATCCTGGCTAACACTGTGAAACCCTGTCTCTACTAAAAAATACAAAAAAAAAAAAAAAAAAAAAACTAGCCGGGCGTAGTGGTGGGCGCCTGTAGTCCCAGCTACTCTGGAGGCTGAGGCAGGAGAATGGAATGGCGTAAACCCGGGAGGCGGAGCTTGCAGTGAGCTGAGATCCGGCCACTGCACTCCAGCCGGGGCGACAGAGCCAGACTCCGTCTCAAAAAAAAAAGGCCAGGTGACTCATGTTGAACTGGGTGGGTCGCTTGAGCCCAGGAATTCGAGACCAGCCTGGGCAACGTGGCAAAACCCTGTCTCTACAAGAAAAAAAAAATACAAAAATTAGCTGAGCATGGTGGCATGTGCCTGTGGTCCCAGCTACTTGGGAGGCTGAGGTGAGAGGATCACTTGATCTCAGGAGGCAGAGGCTGCAGTGAGCCGAGATCATTCAACTGCACTCCAGCCTGGGTGACAGAACAAGACTATCGCAAAAGAGAAAAAGAAAAGAAACAAAAAGAAAATAAAACGAAATTGAATATTGTAACAATGCTGAATGTTTCAATCAATGAATATAGCATATCCCTTCATTATTTTTAATTTCTCTCAGCAATGTTTTATAGTTTTCAGTGTATGAGTCTTAAATGTTATTTATTAGGTATATCTCTATGTACGTGGTGCTTCTAAACTGTTACTTGTATACAGAAGTACCTTTGATTCTGTGTATTGTATTCAGTGATTTTGTTAGTTATTTAATTTTAATAGTTCAGATTCTGCATACACAATCAAGTAATCTGCAAATAATGACAGTTTCTTCCATTCCAATCTTTTTTTTTTTTTTTTTTTTTTGAGACGGAGTCTCGCTCTGTCACCCAGGCTGGAGTGCAGTGGCCAGATCTCAGCTCACTGTAAGCTCCGCCTCCCGGGTTTACGCCATTCTCCTGCCTCAGCCTCCCGAGTAGCTGGGATTACAGGCGCCGCCACCTCGCCCGGCTAGTTTTTTTTTTTTTTTGTATTTTTAGTAGAGACGGGGTTTCACAGTGTTAGCCAGGATGGTCTCGATCTCCTGACCTCGTGATCCGCCCGTCTCGGCCTCCCAAAGTGCTGGGATTACAGGCTTGAGCCACCGCGCCCGGCCCATTCCAATCTTTTATTTCTGTTTCTTGCCTTATTCATACTGCCTGGAACCTTTGGCATGATGTTGATTAGAAGAGGTGATAATAGACATACTTGTCTTGTTCCTAACCTCAAGGGGAAAGCATTCAATATTTCATCATTAAGAAAAATGTGGCTGGACGCAGTGGCTCACACTTGTAATACCAGCACTTTGGTGGGCAGATCAGGAGATCAAGAGATCGAGACCATCCTGGCCAACATGGTGAAAATCCCATTTCTACTAGAAATACAAAAATTAGCTGGGCATGGTGATACGCACCTGTAGCCCCAGCTATTCAGGAGGCTGAGGCAGGAGAATCGCTTGAACCTGGGATGCGGAGGTTGCAGTGAGCTGAGGTCGCGCCACTGCATTCCAGCCCGGCAACAGAATGAGACTCTGTCTCAAGGAAAAGGAAAAGGAAAGGGGAAGGGGAAGGGGAAGGGGAAGGGGAAAGGGAAGGGGAAGGGAAGGAAAGGACAAGGGCTTTTCTGTATCTACTATCAGATTAAGGAAGCTCCCTTCTATTCTCAGTTTATTGCATTTTTATCATGAGCAATTGACTCTCCACATTAAAAAAAATTTTGATCTATCTCACATAATACACCAAAATTAATATTAAATAAATCTTATACCTAAACATAAAAGGTAAAGAAATAAAATGTCTACAAAAAAAAAAAAAAACAGAGAATCTCTTCTGGAGGTTAAGACATAACATGATTTTCAAAACAGAATACAAATTCTGTGATTTATCTATTGTGTTTTGGAAACACAACAGACAAATTACAGAAGAAAAGTCAATAAATTAGACTTCATTAAAATTAGGAACTTCTATTCATCACAAGACTGAAAGAACAAAAAGGCAAGCCACACAGTGGGAGAGGAGATCTGTGGTATCTGTATCTCACAGGTATTCTTCTATCCACTCTATATAAATAATTCCTACAAACCACTAAGCAAAGGACAAATAAAAATTGGTCAAAAGGCTTGAACAGGCACTTCTCAAAATAGGCTATCCAAATGCCATCAACTTACGAAAAAGCGCTCAATATCTTTAGTCACCAAAAAAATGCAAATTGAAATAACATGGAGATACCACTATATATCTACCAGAATGGCTAAATTAAAAGGACTGCCAATGTCAAGTATTGGCAAGTATGCCAAGCAACTGGAACTCTTAGATATTGCTGGTGGGAATATCAATCATTACAACCACTTTGGAAAACTACTTGGTATTATCTGCTAAATCTAAACATGTGCCCACCCTATGATCCAGCAATTCTACTCCTTGGTACATACCCAACAGAAATGAGTGTTTATGTCTACCAAAAGACACACATAAGAATGTACATATGTTCTTATCACAAAATGTTTTTAAGTATTTGAGGTGATGGACATGTTAATTAACTTGCTTTTATTATTCCACATTGTATTCATAAATGATAACATTACATTGTACCCTATAAATATATACAACTATAATTTGTTAGTTGACAAACATTTTTTTTAAAACAGTCTCTAGAAGTTTATTCATAATGCCCTCAACTGGTAACAACCCAGTTTATCCAAATGTCATGAAGTAAATAAGCCAGTAGAATTGATTGGCATATTTACATAATGGAGTATTATATAGCAATGAAAAGAACCAACTACTGCTACATGTTAGTAACATGGATGAATCCTACAGACATAATCTCGAAAGAGAGAAGCCATGCCGGGCGCAGTGGCCACGCCTGTAATGCCAGCACTTAGGGAGGCCAAGGCGGGTGGATCACAAGGTTAGGAGATCAAGACCATCCTGGCTAACATGGTGAAACCCCGCCTCTACTAAAATACAAAAAAAATTAGCCGGGCGTGGTGGTGGGCGCCTGTAATCCCAGCTACTCAGGAGGCTGAGGCAGGAGAATGGTGTGAGCCCGGGAAGTGGAAGCTGCAGTGAGCCAAGATCGTACCACTGCACTCCAGCCTGGGTGACTGAGCAAGACTCGGCCTCAAAAAAAAGAAGCCATATACCAAAGTATATACTACATAAGTCCATTTACATGAAGTTCAAACCCAGGCAAAGGAATTTATGGTGATAGAGGTAAGAATACTATTATTTTTGGAGGAGGGGCTGACTGGGAGGTGGCATAAGGCAATCTGCTGGTGTGCTATAAATGTCCTATATTTTGATCTGGGTGTTACATTGGTGTATAGATTTAGAAAACTCATCGACCTGTATACTAAGATGTGTGTACTTTACTGTATATATGTCAATACAAATAAGTTTCCGAAGGGTATATACAGGAATAGTATAAATGCTGTAAGAGATTTGTAAGATAATATAAGGAGAGCACGCCACAAATGAGGTGGCACTACGAGAGTAGCTGAGTGGCAAAGAGGGCTGATGGAAGTGGGAGCGGCACACCCTGATAAGGAACGTGCCAGGAAGAGGCAACAGTCACAGAAGTGTGAGAGTCTAGGAGTAGCAATAATAAGCTAGAGCAAAGAGCGGGAGGCCCTGTGCGGGGAGTGGTAGACGGCCAGGCCAGGAAGGCATGGGGGACTTTGTAAAGTGTATTCAGAAATTTGGATTTTTATGTTTTAAGGCTGTACTGTCCAGTATAGTAGCTTTCAATACCATGTGACTATTAGCATTTGAAATTTGAAATGAGCACCTGAACAGAGTGGTACTTGAAGTATAAAACACACTTTGGAGTTTGAGAACTTGTACAAAAAAAAAAAAAAGTAAAATATCTCAGTAGTTTCAGTAATTTTTTTTGTTTGTTTCAGATGAAGTCTAACTTTGTCTCCCAGGCTGGAGTGCAATGGTGCGATCTCGGCTCACTGCAACCTCTGCCTCCTGAGTTCAAGCAATTCTCCTGCCTCAGCCTCCCAAGTACTTGGGATTACAGGCGCCCACCACCACACCTGGCTAATGTTTTTTGGTTTTTTTTTGTATTTTTTTTTTTTTTTGGAGACAGAGTTTTGCTCTGTCACTCAGGCTGGAGTGCAGTGGCGTGATCTCAGCTCACTGCAAGCTCTGCCTCCAGGGTTCATGCCATTCTCCTGCCTCAGCCTCCCGAGTAGCTGGGACTACAGGCGCCCGCCTCCATGCCCGTCTAATTATTTTTGTATTTTCAGTAGAGACGGGGTTTCACCATGTGGGTCAGGCTCATCTCAAACTCCTGACCTCAGGTAATACACCCACCTCAGCCTCCCAAAGTGCTGGGATTACAGGCGTGAGCCACTGCGCCAGGCTAGTTTCAGTAATTTAAAAATACTGATTATATGTTGAAAATATAATTTTGGGGCTGGGCGTGGTGGTTCACATCTGTAATCCCAGCAGTGTGGGAGGTCAAAGTGGGAAGATCACTTGAGTCCAGGAATTCAAGACCAGCCTGGGCAACAAAGTGAGACTCTGTCTCTACAAAATATTTAAAAATTAGCTGGGCACGGTGGTGCACACCTGTGGTCCCAACTGCTTAGGAGGTTGAGGTGGGAGAACTACTTGAGCCCAGGAGGTCCAGGCTGCAGTGAGCTGTGATCATGCCGCTGCATTCCAGCCTGGGCAACAGAACAAGATCCTGTCTAAAAATAATAATTATATATATACATAAAACTTTTGGGTATACAAGACTAGGTTAAATAAAATATATTACTAAAATTAATTTCATCTGTTTCTTTTTATATTTTTTTGATTGGATACAAACAAATTAACAATTACAGACTATCGCCAACTTATAATGGTTAAACTTTATGATCAATAGTAATAAATTCCATGAGATATTCAACACTTTATTATAAAATAGGGTTTGTGTAAGATGATTTTTTCCCAATTGTAGGTTAACGTCAGTGTTCTGAGCACATTTAAGGCAGGCTTGGCTAAGCTATGATATTCAGTAGGATATGTGTATTACATGCATTCTTCACTTACAAGATTTTCAACTTACGATGGATTTACTGGGACATAAACCCATCCTAAGTCAAGGAGCATCTGTACACATGAAGCTAACATTCTATTCCTATCAGACAGTGCTGCTCTAACGCATGTCATTGCAAAACTTAAGCCTTCATGTAAAATGATCAGATTTGCATTCTAGAAAGATTATATGCCCTGGTGAGACTGAGTTAAGATTGAAAGCAGACAGAAAGCTATTCCACTTGCTGGGGCAAACAAAAAAGATAAGGACCTGTTTTAAAACATGTACAGTAAAGGTTATGAGGAAATAATAGCTTTAGGCTGGGCATGGTGACTCATGCCTGTAATCCCAACAATTTGGGAGGCTGAGGTGGAAGGATCTTTTGAGACCAGGAGTTTGAGGGCAGCCTAGGCAACATGGCGAAACTCCATCTCCACAAAAAACACACACATTAGCCAGGCATGGTGGCATTGTGCCTGTAGTCTCAGCTACTCAGAAGTCTAAGGCAGGAGGATCATCTGAGCCTGGGGAGATTGAGGCTGCAGTGAGCTGTGATCATGCCTGGGTGACACAGTGAGGCCTTGTCTCAAATAAAAAAAAAAAAAGATAGGAAACAACAACTTCAATTTTCAATGTATAGTAAAAACAACAACAACAACAACAAAAAACCCCAACTAGGATAGCGCTTTTTGAGGGAGGATAAAATTCTTCTGGTTTGCAGCAGATTTCCAGATACATGGAAATCTATTTGCTTCGGGAGTGGGGCCAAGACAACTATGCCCAAGTGTAGGATCATTATGCTACGCTGAATTAAAAAGAAAAAATCACAGTTCAAATCCCTGGAGTTAGAAGAGTTGTAAGTTCCAATGTGGTATTATGACTCCAAGTTATACTGGACTCCTCTGTTCTCCAAGGAACCCTAGTGGTACCTTATAAGTCTACAGGAAGACAAACTGGTACAGTTGTAGTGGAGGGCTTGGTGAAGCTTGCTATGTGTCCTCAATTAGGGAGCATGATCTGAGTTCTGAATGTGGCTCTAGTTATAAGCCCTTGTTCAAGCCAATGAGAGAAGAACTCCATCCTCTGATCTGAAGTTTAAGGTGTCAAAAAACCTTGATATAAATCTGTTAGTGTCCACCTTGGGCAGTTGGGAACTTGGGAAAAAACATAAATTCCATTTGGATACAAAGAGAACATTGGAAAGGTTTGTCAAATAGAAAAGAATCAAATTAATAGATGCATTTGGAAATAAACTACTGGCCTGGCATGGTGGCTCACACCTGTAATCCCAGTCTTCGGGAGGCTGAGGCGGGCGGATCACTTGAGGTCAGGAGTTAATAGTCCAGCCTAGCCAACATGGTGAAACCCCATCTCAACTAAAAAAAAATACGAAAATTAGCTGGGTGTGGTGGTGCACGCCTGTAGTCCCAGCTACTTGGAGGCTGAGGCATGAGAATCTTTTGAAACCAGGAGATGGAGGTTGCAGTGAGCTGAAATGGTCCCACTGCACTCCAATCTGGGCAACAATGACAGACTCCATCTCAAAAACAAAACAAAACAAAACAAAAAAAGAGAAACGACTTCACATTTGGGATTAAGTTTTTTTTTTTTTTTTTGAGGCAGAGTCTCCCTCTGTCGCCCGGACTGGAGTGCAGTGGCCGGATCTCAGCTCACTGCAAGCTCTGCCTTCCAGGTTTACGCCATTCTCCTGCCTCAGCCTCCCGAGGAGCTGGGACTACAGGCGCCCGCCACCTCGCCCGGCTAGTTTTTGTATTTTTTTTAGTAGAGACGGGGTTTCACCGTGTTAGTCAGGATGGTCTCGAACTCCTGACCTCGTGATCCGCCCGTCTCGGCCTCCCAAAGTGCTGGGATTACAGGCTTGAGCCACCGCGCCCGGCCGGGATTAAGTTTTTTAAAAAAAAGAAAATAAACTACGTAAACTGCTTTTCATAAAGAATGTAAAGTGCCCTGAACACAGAAAATATTCACGCCTCCAACAAACCTTTATCAAGGCCTTACCAAGGACCAGGTACAGTGCCAGGTACTGGGATTTTATGTATAAATGTGTATATGTATATCCTAAGAACTGGGATATACAGATGAATAAAACTCAATCCTTGTCCCTGAAGAACTCACCACCTACCTACTTGTCAGAGAAGGGACAAATCCCTCAGATGTGGGCATTATACCCAAAAGACTAGCTAACACATTCAAAGTCATTTAGCACTGGGTAAGGGCTGGACTGACACAAAAATCTGATACTCCTGACTTCAGATTCAGTAGAACAATGCTCATGCTAGTTTTATCCTAAACAAAAAATGTGGCAAAATTAAATTCCATTGCAACTCGAAACTTTAGGTCAAGTGTGGAATCTCACAATCAAACAAACTACTACAATAGAGGGCCTAAGACATACAGAATCAGCACAAAACTCAAGTTAAACAAATACTCTTTTGACATCCAAGATCCTTATAAGGAAGGAGACTACTACTACTCCTGCTGCCCTCCTCCCCCCACTTTGCCTAGTTCCCAAGACAGGAGGAAAGAGAGAAAGAAACAAAAGTAAGATAAATAGCCAGACAACCTTGGCACCACCACCCGGCCCTAGGAGTTAAAAAAAGTAATAATAATAACATCAATCCCTAACCTAAACTACTTATCTGTAAATCCTAGACACTGTATGAAAAAAAAAAAAGCATTGTAAAACTTTTTGTTCTGTTAGTTGATGCATGTAGGCAAGAGTCATGTTTCCCACGCTTGCTTGATTTATCACGACCCTTTCACGTGGACCCCTTAAAGATGTAAGCCTTTAAAAAGGCCAAGTATTTCTTTTTCGGGGAGCTCGGCTCTTAAGACGCGGCGGAATAAAAAACCTCTTCCTTCTTTAATCCGGTGTCTGAGGAGTTTTGTCTGCGGCTCGTCCTGCTACACTTATAAACAGGAGAAAATCGATTTTCCTAATAGAAATCCATCACACTCTTGGATAGCGGCTGCCTTTGCAGTGTACTGTCATCAACCTAGCTCCCAGATGGTTGCAGACTTATTGCATCAGACAAATCGAATCACGTGTACTTGACAGCATCCGCCCAACCAGTGACCACTCCAGTTAATATAGGCAGAGATTTACGGGCAGAGGGTTCTATGATTTTATTCAGCTTCATGAAAGATGCTCGACATGACTCCAAGATCCGGCAGTTCTAGGTTCTAGCCTAACTCTGCCAATGTCTTTAAAGGAAAACGTCCACAGATCACAATTAAACAGCCTCAATTATTACAGTCTTTTTCTCGCCTCCCCACTCCCCTCACGTCTGATCTACCACAGAAAAGATTTTTCCGATTCTTAAAGGTATGCCCATAGGTCGGGGGATGGCCTTCCCAAAAGCTTCAGGGTCATTTCTTTTGGCCAAGAGCGGCCTCCAACGCCCCGAAATGCTTCCCATACGGAAGGAATGAATCTACTCTGTTGCAGAAGTGACACCGTTTCCGGAAGGAGCCTTTGATCCTATCAAAACAAAGGAAAACCACTCTGGCCTTGCTGAAGATGAGAAAAAGACTGGGGGCGACCAAAGATTCGTGATAGAAAGGCCGCCTCGACCCCACAACCTCCCGCCACGGCATGCTCTGGCAACTCCTGGGGCAGGAAGGTTTGACAGCTCCCGATGGGCGTGCGTACGCACACAGGCAACGAACGGAACTGAGCACGCGTGGAAGGGACCTCGCACCGCCCGGGTGGAGGAGAAAGTGGGAAGACCCCGGCTACCAGGCTGTGTTTTCGCGGATGGGGAGAACCTCAGAGCCACCGCACCTTGGGAGGGGGTTTGACGAAGGGTGGAAGCTGTGGCCTCAGGAGCGGTGGCTGGATTTGAGAAAGTTGGGTTTAGGATCAAGGAGGTAACCCGCTCGTGCCGGTACTTACATCGTCGCCACTCGCTGTCTGCCTTCACCAGCTGGTCCACTAGTCCCGGGTCCTTGAAGCGCTTCTCCTGCGTCTCTCGGATGAGGGCTGGGTCCCCTCCTTTATCCACCCTAAACAAATCCAGATCCAGCACCATCTTCTTTCCTCTCGGGCCAACACTCAGGGAAGCGAGGATCGCGCCGCAGCACTCAGCCTGTGACCGCAGCACTGCGCCGGCGCGCTGACGCGCCCTTCCTGCGCAGGCGCGGCTGCAGCCCGCCGGCGACCCCTCTCGACCGGAAGCGGCTTGTTGGAGGCGGGGCCGCGGAGGGAGGGGAGGGGAGAGTGGGTAGGCGTGGGACTATACCCCTGGTTCCTTTGCCCCGGCTCTGCCCTTCTGCAGGAACTGTGATCGCCCCATAAAAGTGTGAATGCCTCAGTTTCCTCCTCCTGTCTCAGGCTAGGCAGAGAGAGGCCTGTCCCCGCATCCCTAGCTTAGAGGTCGGTGCCGTCACCAGATGCCTGTTTTCCTCTCACTAGATTGGGTCCTTCTACTGGGTGGGCTCTTTACCTGAACCTCGGCAGTCTTCTCTATCTTGGTACAAGAAGATGGTATATGTAGTCCCAGGGCTACCTCAGCTTAAGATTAGTGCTCTCGTGCCTTAGAAATGGGATAACTTTCTTAATCTGATTATTGAATAAACCAAATCGTCCCTTTACCAACTCTTAAGAGCACAGCTTTGGGAAAATGCGGTTGTCTTTTAGAGAGAAACAAGATAAAACTTTTCCAAAGGGACACGGCAGATTTGAACGCAGTATAAGGTGTTGAGGTCATGTCTTGGGTCCATTTGAAAGCGTCTTGAAGAACAATTTGTATCAAACTTTGATTTTATAATGTTCAGGCCTTTACAATGAAATATTCTGGTTGCTGATTGAAGCCAAAGTTATCAAAGAATCTCCCTGATAACAAGAGATTATTTGAAGGATTTGGGAACAGGTGATCTGTTACCCCACCCCACCCCCATCCTTCCACTTTGCAGAAACTTTGAAGCCTCACTCCCAATGCCTTCTCAGAGCTAGATGTGCTAAGATCTTCTTGATCTTATACCACCGTCATGGACTCCTGAGATGAGAGTGTGACATAGCTAACTATCATATTATTTATAATATGAAATATATTTGGTCTTTGTCCCTGGTTCCTGACACAACCCCTAAAACCCTTGAATTTCCTGGGTTATTCATAATGAGTCCCTTTGATAACACCTGAGTTTATAATAAGGAGGTGATTTAGGGTAGGGGCCCTAGATAACCTCAGGATGGGGCCAGTCACCAGAGAGACCAAGTGATTGGAGGATTGGAACTTTCATCCCCACCCTTCAACCTCCAGGAAAGAGGGAGGGGAGGGGCTGGACATCAAACTCTATAAACATTCGAACAACAAGAGTTGATGAGCTTCAGGGTTGCTGAACATGTGGAGATGCCAGGAGGGTGTATTGCCCAGAGAGGGCATGGAAGCTCTGCACCCCTGACACCTTGCCCTATCCATCTCTTCATCTGGCTGTTCATTTGTACACTTTGTACTGTCCTTTATAATAAACTGGTAAATGTTTCCTTGAGGTCTGTGAGCCTTCTCAGCAAATTAATCAGAGCAAAGGAGGGGGTAGTGGGAGCCCCAGTTTATAGCTGCTGAGTAAGAAGTGTAGGTGAAATCTACTACTTGCAATTGGCATCTGAAGAGGGGCAGTCTAGTGGATTCAAGCCCTCACCCCATGGAATCTGACACAACCTCTAAGGAAGGAGACCACTACTACGCCTGCTGCCCTCCTCCTCCCAACTTGCCTAGTTCACAAGACAGGAGGAAAGAGAGAGAAACGAAAGTAAGATAAATAGCCAGACAACCTTGGCACCACCACCCGGCCCTAGGAGCTAAAAAAAGTAATAACAATAACATCAACCCCTGACCTAAACTACTTGTGTTATCTGTAAATTCTAGGCACTGTATGAAAAAAAAAGCATTGTAAAACTTCTTGTTCTGTTAGTTGATGCATGTAGGCCCCAGTCACGTTGCCCACGCTTGCTCGATTTATCACGACCCTTTCACGTGGACCCCTTAAAGTTGTAAGCCTTTAAAAAGGCCAAGTATTTCTTTTTTGGGGAGCTCGGCTCTTAAGACGCGAGTCTGCCAACGCTCCCGGCTGAATAAAAAACCTCTTCCTTCTTAAATCTGATGTCTGAGGAGCTTTGTCTGCGGCTGGTCCTGCTACATTTCTTGGTTCCCTGATCGGGAAGCAAGGTGATTAACGGATGGTCGAGGCAGCCCCTTAGGCAGCTTATGCCTGCCCTGTAGAGCATCCCTGCGGGGGACTCTGGCCAGATTGAGTGATGCGGCTCCTGAGAGCGCTCCCGGTAGGCACTTGCCCCAGTGGAACGCCTCGTCAGAGCAGTGCACAGCAGGGCCCCGCGGAGGATCAACACAGTGGCTGAACACCGGAAGGAACTGACACTTTAAGTCTGTACAGCTGAAACTTGGTAAGACTGGTCTTTGGAACTTGCCCACTCCATTTGAGTGGAACGTGGCCTGATCACCCACGGTGTGCCTGTACCGGCACTTTGGTTTTTGTTTTTGATTTGACTTGAATTAATTGCTTGATACTTTGGTTTTGGTTTTTGACTTGACTTGAATTAATTGCTTGATACTTTGGTTTTTGTTTTTGATTTTGACTTGACTTGAATTGCTTGATAAACAGGCATGCCTTTATTGGCACTTCGGTTTTGGTTCTGATTTTGACTTGGCTTAAATTGCTTGACGAACAGGTGTGCCTTTAACAACACTGGTTTTAGTTTTGATTTTGATTTAGTGTAAATTAGACGAGTGAGTGACCTTTTACCCTTTCCTTCCTGTATTGTGAATGTTGTTTTGTGTCGAGAGAAAAATAGGTCAAACACAAAGTAAGCCCACTCCGCTAGGAACTGTGTTAAAACATTTCAAAAAGAAAAATTTTTTTAAAAAAAGGAAAGTCATCAAATTATCAAAACTTACTCTATTAAAATGCATGTTACAGAACCTTAAGAAAGGTTTTGCAGGAGATTATGGAGTTAAGTTAACCCCTTAGAGGTTAAGATCTCTGTGTGAATTAGAACTGCCCTCTTTTGGTGTTGGATGGTCCACCGAAGGAACTATAGACAAGGAACAATTGGCCATGCATTTAAGGTGGTGACAGGGCTCGGAGGACAGCCAGTGTACCTAGATCAAATTCCTTTATATTGACTCATGGTTAAATATAATACAGACAAAACCAGCAAAAATGTAGCCCTATTTAACAGCTTATTGCAAAAAAACCAAAAGTAAAAGAGCAGCTTCGCCAGCAGACATAGAGTTAAAAAGGGAGTCCCAGAAACAGCAAGAGAAACCAGTTTTGCAGGAGCCGCCAGAGATCATAGAAATTCTTTCTCCATATGTCCCAGCCTACCCCACTTTACCAAGGCCAACAGCCCCCTCAGAAACGAGATTCAGGAGCTAACACACCCCAGGTCTCATCTCGAAGGGGAGAATCGGAACCTGGAGAGGCCAAAGAAGGAAGTCAAGATAGTCAAGTGGGCCTTCTCAGATCTGGTCTTGCTTGAGCTATGCAAATGCCTCTCAGGGAGATGAGAACCTGTCTATTACAATGACCAGGCCCATATCTGGGGGGGCAACAGACTTTCATCTATCAGCCCTTTTCAACCACTGATCTACTAAACTGGAAACACCCTGAATCCACCACCTTGCTCTCGGCAGCTAGAGCCCTGTCAAGCATGACTGTGTAGAGGTGTTGGATTCAAGTTTACTCTAGCAGATCTTACCTCCGGGACCAGCCTTGGGCATCAGTAGACTAGGAGCTATACGTGGATGGGAACAGCTTCATCAACCCACAGGAGAGAGATGTGCAGAGTATGCGGTGGTAACCCTGCACACTGTCATTAAGCTGAGCTCATTGCTTTAATTCGGGCCTTAGAACTCAGTGAAGGTAAGACTGTAAACGTTTACACTCTCAGTATGCCTGTTTAGCCCTCCAAGTGCATGGAAAATTATATAAAGAAAAGAGCCTGGTAAACTCTAGGAAAAAGGGAAAAAAAAGACCCAGAGAATGCAACTCAGCTTCAGCGTTTGCAGAGGTACTGAGAAGCACTTCTGCAGAGGCTAAGAGTTAGTAGAAAAAAGCAAGTAATATAAAAAAAAAAATTTCAGAAATGCTTCAAGGAGCTGACAAAAACCTAAGTCAGTTTTATAAGAGACTCTATAAAGCATTCTGGCTTTACACCCCATTTAACCCTGAGGCTGCTGAAAATCAGTATATAGTGAATTCTTCATTTGTAAAGCAAGCCCAGGGTAACATCAAGCAGAAGCTGTAGGCATGAATACCACCTAGTCTAGAAAAGTGGCCACCAAGGTGTATGTTAACTGTAACCAAGGAACAAAACTGGGAAAGACAGGAAAAAAGAAAAAGACAGACTAAGAGTAAGAGTAAAAAAAGAGAAATTAGCCATGTGAGAGGACGTGGACGGTGGACGTGGATGTAGATATGAAAGAAGTCAAGTTAGGCAAAGATTCAAGAGCCGGATAAGGCAAGAGAGAGATTATCGTGCGAGATGCAAAAAGAAAGGACACTAGAAGGGTAAATGTTCAAAAAGGCAATAAAGGATATGGCCAAAGCCGCAAGACAAAGAGGCCATTGGCGAAGGGCTGCCACACCTTGGAGGAACCAAATACTGATCTGACAGGAGCTGAAGAATGTAAAGACTAGGGCAGACTATGCACCTTCTCATTAGGCTCCCAGGAGCCCATGGTCACATTAGAAGTTCAAAGCAGCAAGATTCTGCTGTATCTGAATTCCAATTTCTCACTGAAGGCTAAGCCACTAGATAGAGTTACAAAGGGCCTGGGTGGGGGCGGGAGGGGGGGCGCGGCGGGGGCAGAGAAGAAACCCTCCTCTAAGAAACTTAAATAGTAAAAAGAGCCATACCTTGTGAAAACTTGCTTATAGACTGTATAGAACTGCCCCATGCTGGAGACTATTGGTACATGCTAGTGCTTGTTTGCTCATTTAAGATAAAATCAGTTTTTTGCCTATGGTCCTACTCCGAGTCAGGTGCACCCCCACCAAATAAACTATGTATTTGCCCTATAAGATTTTGTTCAGTCGGCCATCCCCAAATCATAGGTCTAATTAAAGGTGACCTCCAGAAACTAAAGAAATTAACCTTAAGAAAGCAAATTCAGGCTTTAAAAATAGCCATACAAAGTGTTCATAATTAAATAAATGAAAATGCCTAGAAGCCTGACACCCATTTAAATCTGGTGACTCTGTTTCAAGTAAAACCTAATTTTTCCAGAACCCATATAGGATGAGCCCTATACTGCAACCTTGTCCGCTCCCACTGCTGTTAAAGTTACAGGTGTTGCGTCTTGGATCCACCACACTCGGCTAACACCGGCAGCTCAGGACAAGTGGTCCGGCCAACAGGACGCAGATCATCCGACCCGGCTGATCCTGAGACGAGACCAAGCTGCTGCTGAGGAAGACAGCCCTGCTCTGGTCACTCCGGAGGCTGACCAGTCTACCCGTGGCTGAAGCTTGAGGAGACAACAAGCCCTATTCTAGTCACACACCAACAGCTGACTAGTCTACGCACGGCTGAACCTTGAGGACTCATCAAGCAGGTAAATGTAGTTAAAAATGTTAAGACAAATAGTTTTCCTGTAATACTGTTTTCCTATTGTTCTGTCGCTGTATTCAACCTTTTTCCCAGGTAAGGACCTCTTTTGTCCCTGCTGGACATTGTTTTGTTGTTGTTACCCCCATAACCATACTAGAAACACCTGTATAAGGTGTCCCCACTGTTCACGTACTGCTTAGGACACCCAGACCCGTCCAGCCCACCCACAGTTGCGAGTCTTTCAGTCATTCTTTAAACATGTAAACCACAAGTCACCAGAACGTCCTCCTTTAGCCAAAACAGAAAAAACCTATTTCCTCAGTTGGCCGAAAACATTGCTGGCAGCCTGGATGTTTCTTCATGTTATGTTTATAAAAAGGCTAGCATAAGAGACCAATGGCCTTGAGAAGCAAAAGAGTTAATGCCTCAAGATAATTTTAGTTTAACTAACTCTTTCCCCAAACAGATGCCCCAAGTTCAAGCATCTGGCTCTTAAAAACTTCTGTTATTAAAAAATACCGTGTTACTCGCTAAGAAAAAGCTTTTAAGACCCGGTGACAAAAATAACCTGCTTAGGACATGACAAAGTTGATACATGTGCCTGTACAAGTTTAACACAGGTTTGATCCTAGGTCTTCACTTAGAAAACAGTTTCCAACTATAAAAATTTAACACCCTCATTATAAGTATGTTACTGGTAACAGAAAGTTGCTTGCTGCTCCCCTGTGTATTACACTTGTTCCTTCAAATGATAAAAGGTTTTGTAGCTACCATGGTTCATCAGAAAACTTCAGCACAAGTGTATGACATAAAACACTATCGTTCTGTCTTGCAAAGAGACTCAGAAAGTAAAAATAAAAGTGAGAACTCCTACTAATTAGTGAAAATTCTCAAAGGTGGAGATAAGGAAGGAGACCACTACTACTCCTGCTGCCCTCCTCCCCCCACCTTGCCTAGTTCACAAGACAGGAGGAAACAGAGAAAGAAACAAAAGTGAGATAAATAGCCAGACAACCTTGGCACCACCACCCGGCCCTAGGAGTTAAAAAAAGTAATAACAATAACATCAACCCCTGACCTAAACTATTGTGTTATCCGTAAATCCCAGACACTGTATGAGAAAAAAAAGCATTGTAAAACTTTTTGTTTTGTTATCTGATGCATGTAGGCCTCAGTCATGTTTCCCACGCTTGCTCGATTTATCACGACCCTTTCACGTGGACCCCTTAGAGTTGTAAGCCTTTAAAAAGGCCAAGTATTTCTTTTTTGGGGAGCTCGGCTCTTAAGATGCGAGTCTGCCAACGCTCCCGGCTGAATAAAAAACCTCTTCCTTCTTAAATCTGATGTCTGAGGAGCTTTGTCTGCGGCTGGTCCTGCTACATTTCTTGGTTCCCTGATCGGGAAGCAAGGTGATTAACGGATGGTCGAGGCAGCCCCTTAGGCAGCTTATGCCTGCCCTGTAGAGCATCCCTGCGGGGGACTCTGGCCAGATTGAGTGATGCGGCTCCTGAGAGCGCTCCCGGGTAGGCACTTGCCCCAGTGGAACGCCTCGTCAGAGCAGTGCACAGCAGGGCCCCGCGGAGGATCAACACAGTGGCTGAACACCGGGAAGGAACTGACACTTTAAGTCTGTACAGCTGAAACTTGGTAAGACTGGTCTTTGGAACTTGCCCACTCCATTTGAGTGGAACGTGGCCTGATCACCCACGGTGTGCCTGTACCGGCACTTTGGTTTTTGTTTTTGATTTGACTTGAATTAATTGCTTGATACTTTGGTTTTGGTTTTTGACTTGACTTGAATTAATTGCTTGATACTTTGGTTTTTGTTTTTGATTTTGACTTGACTTGAATTGCTTGATAAACAGGCATGCCTTTATTGGCACTTCGGTTTTGGTTCTGATTTTGACTTGGCTTAAATTGCTTGACGAACAGGTGTGCCTTTAACAACACTGGTTTTAGTTTTGATTTTGATTTAGTGTAAATTAGACGAGTGAGTGACCTTTTACCCTTTCCTTCCTGTATTGTGAATGTTGTTTTGTGTCGAGAGAAAAATAGGTCAAACACAAAGTAAGCCCACTCCGCTAGGAACTGTGTTAAAACATTTCAAAAAGAAAAATTTTTTTAAAAAAAGGAAAGTCATCAAATTATCAAAACTTACTCTATTAAAATGCATGTTACAGAACCTTAAGAAAGGTTTTGCAGGAGATTATGGAGTTAAGTTAACCCCTTAGAGGTTAAGATCTCTGTGTGAATTAGAACTGCCCTCTTTTGGTGTTGGATGGTCCACCGAAGGAACTATAGACAAGGAACAATTGGCCATGCATTAAGGTGGTGACAGGGCTCGGAGGACAGCCAGTGTACCTAGATCAAATTCCTTTATATTGACTCATGGTTAAATATAATACAGACAAAACCAGCAAAAATGTAGCCCTATTTAACAGCTTATTGCAAAAAAACCAAAAGTAAAAGAGCAGCTTCGCCAGCAGACATAGAGTTAAAAAGGGAGTCCCAGAAACAGCAAGAGAAACCAGTTTTGCAGGAGCCGCCAGAGATCATAGAAATTCTTTCTCCATATGTCCCAGCCTACCCCACTTTACCAAGGCCAACACCCCCTCAGAAACGAGATTCAGGAGCTAACACACCCCAGGTCTCATCTCGAAGGGGAGAATCGGAACCTGGAGAGGCCAAAGAAGGAAGTCAAGATAGTCAAGTGGGCCTTCTCAGATCTGGTCTTGCTTGAGCTATGCAAATGCCTCTCAGGGAGACGAGAACCTGTCTATTACAATGACCAGGCCCATATCTGGGGGGGCAACAGACTTTCATCTATCAGCCCTTTTCAACCACTGATCTACTAAACTGGAAACACCCTGAACCCACCACCTTGCTCTCAGCAGCTAGAGCTCTGTCGAGCATGACTGTGTAGAGGTGCTGGACTCAAGTTTACTCTAGCAGACCTGACCTCCAGGACCAGCCTTGGGCATCAGTAGACTAGGAGCTATACGTGGATGGGAACAGCTTCATCAACCCACAAGGAGAGAGATGTGCAGAATATGTGGTGGTAACCCCGGACACTGTCGTTAAGCTGAGCTCACTGCTTTAATTTGGGTCTTAGAACTCAGTGAAGGTAAGACTGTAAACATTTACACTGACTCTCGGTATGCCTGTTTAACCCTCCAAGTGCATGGAAAATTATATGAAGAAAGGAGCCTGTTAAACTCTAGGAAAAAGGGAAAAAAAGACCCAGAGAATGCAACTCAGCTTCAGCATTTGCAGAGATACTGAGA
This sequence comes from Trachypithecus francoisi, assembly GCF_009764315.1. Taxonomy (NCBI): domain Eukaryota; kingdom Metazoa; phylum Chordata; class Mammalia; order Primates; family Cercopithecidae; genus Trachypithecus; species Trachypithecus francoisi. Next base: position 112,716,392 of record NW_022681470.1, read on the forward strand.
AGCACTTCTGCAAAGGCTAAGAGTTAGTAGAAAAAAGCAAGTAATACAAAAAATGATTTCAGAAATGCTTCAAGGAGCTGACAAAAGCCTAAGTCAGTTTTATAAGAGATTCTGTAAAGCATTCTGGCTTTGCACCCCATTTAACCCTGAGGCTGCTGAAAATCAGTATATAGTGAATTCTTCATTTGTAAAGCAAGCCCAGGGTAACATCAAGCAGAAGCTGTAGGCATGAATACCACCTAGTCTAGAAAAGTGGCCACCAAGGTGTATGTTAACTGTAACCAAGGAACAAAACTGGGAAAGACAGGAAAAAAGAAAAAGACAGACTAAGAGTAAGAGTAAAAAAAGAGAAATTAGCCATGTGAGAGGACGTGGACGGTGGACGTGGATGTAGATATGAAAGAAGTCAAGTTAGGCAAAGATTCAAGAGCCGGATAAGGCAAGAGAGAGATTATCGTGCGAGATGCAAAAAGAAAGGACACTAGAAGGGTAAATGTTCAAAAAGGCAATAAAGGATATGGCCAAAGCCGCAAGACAAAGAGGCCATTGGCGAAGGGCTGCCACACCTTGGAGGAACCAAATACTGATCTGACAGGAGCTGAAGAATGTAAAGACTAGGGCAGACTATGCACCTTCTCATTAGGCTCCCAGGAGCCCATGGTCACATTAGAAGTTCAAAGCAGCAAGATTCTGCTGTATCTGAATTCCAATTTCTCACTGAAGGCTAAGCCACTAGATAGAGTTACAAAGGGCCTGGGTGGGGGCGGGAGGGGGGGCGCGGCGGGGGCAGAGAAGAAACCCTCCTCTAAGAAACTTAAATAGTAAAAAGAGCCATACCTTGTGAAAACTTGCTTATAGACTGTATAGAACTGCCCCATGCTGGAGACTATTGGTACATGCTAGTGCTTGTTTGCTCATTTAAGATAAAATCAGTTTTTTGCCTATGGTCCTACTCCGAGTCAGGTGCACCCCCACCAAATAAACTATGTATTTGCCCTATAAGATTTTGTTCAGTCGGCCATCCCCAAATCATAGGTCTAATTAAAGGTGACCTCCAGAACTAAAGAAATTAACCTTAAGAAAGCAAATTCAGGCTTTAAAAATAGCCATACAAAGTGTTCATAATTAAATAAATGAAAATGCCTATAAGCCTGACACCCCTTTAAATCTAGTGACTCTGTTTAAAGTAAACTCTAATTTTTCTAGGACCGATATAGGATGGGCCCTATACTGTAACCTTGTCCACTCCCACTGCTGTTAAAGTTGCAGGTGTTGTGTCTTGGATCCACCACAGTCAGCTAACACCGGCAGCTCAGGACAAGTGGACCAGCCAGCAGGACGCAGATCATCCAACCCGGCTGATCCTGAGACGAGATCAAGCTGCTGCTGAGGAAGACAGCCCTGCTCTGGTCACTCCGGAGGCTGACCAGTCTACCCGTGGCTGAAGCTTGAGGAGACAACAAGCCCTATTCTAGTCACACACCAACAGCTGACTAGTCTACGCACGGCTGAAGCTTGAGGACTCATCAAGCAGGTAAATGTAGTTAAAAATCTTAAGACTAATAGTTTTCCTGTAATACTGTTTTCCTATTGTTCTGTCGCTGTATTCAACCTTTTTCCCAGGTAAGGACCTCTTTTGTCCCTGCTGGACATTGTTTTGTTGTTGTTACCCCCATAACCATACTAGAAACACCTGTATAAGGTGTCCCCACTGTACACATACTACTTAGGAAACCCAGACCCGTCCAGCCCAGCAACAATTCCGAGTCTTACAGTCATTCTTTAAACATATAAACCAGAAGTTACCAGAACCTCTTCCTTTAGCAAAAACAGAAAAAGCCTATTTGCTCAGTTGGCTGAAAACATTGCTGGCAGCCTGGATGTTTCTTCATGTTATGTTTATAAAAAGGCTAGCATAAGAGACCAATGGCCTTGAGAAGCAAAAGAGTTAATGCCTCAAGATAATTTTAGTTTAACTAACTCTTTCCCCAAACAGATGCCCCAAGTTCAAGCATCTGGCTCTTAAAAACTTCTGTTATTAAAAAATACCGTGTTACTCGCTAAGAAAAAGCTTTTAAGACCCGGTGACAAAAATAACCTGCTTAGGAAATGACAAAGTTGATACATGTGTCTGTACAAGTTTAACACAAGTTTGATCCTAGGTCTTCATTTAGAAAATAGTTTCCAGCTATAAAAATTTAAAACCCTCATTATGTTACTGGTAATAGAAAGTTGCTTGCTGCTCCCCTGTGTATTACACTTGTTCCTTCAAATGAGAAAAGGTTTTGTAGCTACCATGGTTCATCAGAAAACTTCAGCACAAGTGTATTACATAAAACACTATCGCTCTGTCTCCCAAAGAGACTCAGAAAGTAAAAATAAAAGTGAGAACTCCCACTAATTAGTGAAAATTCTCAAAGTGGGGGTTAAGGAAGGAGACCACTACTACTCCTGCTGCCCTCCTCCTGCCACCTTGCCTAGTTCACAAGACAGGAGGAAACAGAGAAAGAAACAAAAGTGAGATAAATAGCCAGACAACCTTGGCACCACCACCCGGCCCTAGGAGTTAAAAAAAGTAATAACAATAACATCAACCCCTGACCTAAACTATTGTGTTATCCGTAAATCCCAGACACTGTATGAGAAAAAAAAGCATTGTAAAACTTTTTGTTTTGTTATCTGATGCATGTAGGCCTCAGTCATGTTTCCCACGCTTGCTCGATTTATCACGACCCTTTCACGTGGACCCCTTAGAGTTGTAAGCCTTTAAAAAGGCCAAGTATTTCTTTTTGGGGAGCTCGGCTCTTAAGACGAGAGTCTGCCAACGCTTCCGGCTGAATAAAAAACCTCTTCCTTCTTTTTTTTTTTTTTTTTTTTTTTTTTTTTTGAGGCGGAGTCTTGCTCTGTCGCCCGGACTGGAGTGCAGTGGCCGGATCTCAGCTCACTGCAAGCTCCGCCTCCCGGGTTCACGCCATTCTCCTGCCTCAGCCTCCCGAGTAGCTGGGACTACAGGCGCCCGCCATCTCGCCCGGCTAGTTTTTGTATTTTTAGTAGAGACGGGGTTTCACCGTGTTAGCCAGGATGGTCTCGATCTCCTGACCTCGTGATCCGCCCGTCTCGGCCTCCCAAAGTGCTGGGATTACAGGCTTGAGCCACCGCGCCCGGCCCCTCTTCCTTCTTTAATCCAATGTCTGAGGAGTTTTGTCTGCGGCTCGTCCTGCTACACCTCCAGGTTGCTGGTGTCAGAATCAGAATAGAATTATAGAATGCTCAGCCAATATCCCCTGGAGAATCTCTTGGTGTGTGAGGAACTTACCCCCCAGGGCCCCTCACCGCTGCTTCCGGTCACAGAAATGTTGTATGTTGAGTGTGGGTTTTTTTTTTTTTTTTCTTTTTGGCCTCTTGCACTATCCCTGCTCCCCAGAAAGCCTCTGCCAAGCCAACCCTGAAGTGTAGGTCAGGGCTAACAACAATGATAGAACTAAGTAGAGACCCTGAGGGAGGCGGAGGAAAGGGGCTTGTCTGGGTATGCTCTCCTTGGTTCAACCTGCCTACGGTGTTAGATTTAAAACCAGTGGAAAGGAAGGGTGAGGAGCTGTAGTCTCTGAGGAAAACATCTAAGAAGACTCTCCTCAAAATGTTGGGTTCCCTAAAACCTTCTAAGGGCAAGGTCTGTGATGGGGGCGCTGCCTGCTTCCATGTCATTGAAGGCACTGTCAAAGTGTATTGCCAATTAAGTTTCCAAAATGGTGACAGGTGTTTCTGAGGCTGAAGTGGTCCCAGGCCTAGGGGAGGAGGGCCACTGGGTCAACCCTTTAAGGAGGTCATCAGTGTCATTCAACAAGTGATCTTAAAATTCTGATCTCTCCAAATGTATTCATGAATTTTCACAATTAGTCTTATCATTAGATTACAAACATCTCCCTTTAAAATATTCATGTGGGCAGGGGTGGTGGCTCATGCCTGTAATCCTAACACTTTGGGAGGCCAAGGTGGGTGGATCACCTGAGGTCAGGGGTTGGAGACCAGCCTGGCCAACATGACAAAATCCCGTCTCTACTAAAAATACAAAAATTAGTCGGGTGTGGTGGCACATGCCTGTAATCCCACCTACCTGGGAGGCTAAGGCACAAAAATTGCTTGAACCTAGAAGGCAGAGGTTGCAGTGAGCTGAGATCACGCCACTGCACTCCAGCCTGGGTAACAGAGCGAGACTCTGTATCAAAAAAAAAAAAAGTTCACGTTACCTGATGAGTATAATAAATTAACATAATAGCATACTTCATCAGCTTAGAATTGTGGGAGTTTTACAGTTGGAGGGGAGCTTTAGCTATCTGTTCACTTAATAATTCCCGATCTTTTCATCATCGTGTCTCTCATATTTTGAAATATTTTTGTCTAATGAACATGATTTTTTAAAAATAACTTTTTGCCTTTTTTGTTAATCAGATCTATATGGCTGCCAACTAGAAATTCTGATCAGCAGGAAATAGGCAAGTGTTACTGCACCAAGTAACTCCTGCCAGAAGCTAACACAAAAACAAATCAACAGAAAAACTTGGGTTACGGAGTGATGGTGTGAAGCCCTGCCACCTTTGGATATGTGATTCCTGTTAGCCCTTACTACCAAGAATGTTCTTGAGCACTGCCTCTGAGGACGGAAGTGTTCACGAAGCCCCGACTGGAAACAGTCAGCCAGGCTAACCCTTTTATTTTCTGTATAAGGAAACAGTCCCAGAGAAGGTAAGTGATAGAATCCGAACCAGGACACAGGTAAATACCGAAGATAGCCTCATGTTTGGGCTTTGCCCTTTTACTAGCAGTCTTTAGCAGAAAACAGGTCAGTAAGGACCCTGACTATGCTATGGGGCCTGATCTTATAGGGTAGAGACCATTGCGTATTTGCGTTTTTCTCCTCACAGGACCTAGCACACCGCCTTACCCATGGTAAGTGCTTGTTACATCCTCCCTGAGTGAGTGGGTTGTGAGGGAGTAGGCTGAGAGGGTGGTAGCTTGTTGCAGGTCAGCGAACCGAGTCCTGGGTGAAGATACTGCCTTGGGGATCCTGGGCAGCTAGTGGGCAGCCTAGGGGGAAAGGGCAACTGCAGAGAGGGAGCAAAAAAAGAGGGTGCATGGCACCCAACCAAAGCTGCCTACCTCCATTTTCCCAGTTTGGAGCTGGCTAACTCAGAAGGGTTCTCTTAGGCCTCAATGTGGCAGCCCTTTGTGTTCATCTGTCTTGGATTTGGAGGAGGGTTTCTCAATGTTCAATGAACAAGTCCAGTCCTGTCACTCCCTTGCTAGAAGTCTTCTGTGGATACCTGTTACCCTCGGGGCATCCAAACATGGCTGGCAATGCTATTGATGATCTGTCCCTACCAGCTTCTCTAACATGTTCCCTCTTTATACGTGTGCGTGTGCGTGTTTGTGTGTGTATGATAGAGAGACACAGTCTCACTCTGTTGCCCAGGCTGGAAAACAGTGGTACAACCATGGCTCACTGCAGCCTCGACATGTCCAGCTTCAAGGGATCCTCCCACCTCAGCCTCCCGAGTAGCTGAGACTACAGATGTGTGCCACCACACCCAACTAATTTTTGTATTTGTTTTTGTTTTGGTAGATATGGGGCTTTGCCATGTTGCCCAAGCAACATGTTGCTCGAACTCTTGGGGTCAAGCAATCTGCCCACTTTGGCCTCTTAAAGTGCTGGGATTACAGTCATGAGCCACTCTTTATCTCTTATCTCTTTATCTCTTAACATTTCCCCCTCATAGTCCCCATTCCAACCTTCCTGTGGCTCTCTTCCTTCCCTCTGAGCCTTTGGTTGCACAAGTTCCTTCTATCTGGAACTCCCTTTCCCTTCTCTGTTCCTTCTACCTGGCTAATTCCTTCTTTCTCCTGGAAGTCTTCTCTGACATCCTATTTACCCCTTCCTGCACATTGGTTAGGCATCCTTCCGGTTTCCCACAGTACAGTAGTATTGATGATACTGTTACAGGAGGAATTGACCACCCAGCCTCCAGTTCTGGCTTACCCATTCCCTTCTATCAGAGAGACACAGTAACAAAGGAGGTCCATGTTGCTGCCCTTCAGCAACTAAGCAGGAATCATTTAAAAATAGCGTGAGTCCGGGAAAGCTGTCAGGACCTGGGGGAACTTTGATCCAGCCTCTCCATCTGACAGAATTGGGGTGCGAAATCATTTCTCCCACCACACCATATTATACAGTAGTCCCCAGTGGATGCCTGAAACCATGGAGAGCACAGATTCCTACATAGACTGTGTTTTTTCGATCTGGGAACTGAGATGGCTGCTAAGTGAGTAATGGGTGGATAGTGCAGACAGTGTGGATACTCTGGACAAAGGGATGGTTCACGTCCCAGGTGGGAAGGAGTGAGATGGCACGAGATGTCATTATGCTACTCATAATGGCATACAATTTAAAACTTATGAATTGTTTATTTTTGGAATTTTAATTTAATATTTTTTGACTTAAGTTGACTTTGGGTAACTGAAACTGTGCAAAGTGAAAGTACTGTTAAGGCTGAACTACTCTATAGGGAATTGCGTTTTATGTGGGATTGTTAACTTTGGCACTGAGACAAAATTAGTTTATGTTCCAAATTCTCTTTGAATAGCTCTTAAATTATTCATAAAGTTTTGTATTGCAACCCTAAATCAATTTCTCTATCTCTTAATACTCAGTGTTGCTCTGTGCTTCCCAGTTAATTGTCTTCCTTAAGATTGAGACCAAGTCATAAGTATGTTCTTGCCTGGTCACCTGATAATGTATTTTACTTCTTTGTCAGTGATTGGGAAATTCTTAAAATCATTTCCACATCATTACATACCCCCTCCCTGCCCCGCAGTTTCAAGCTTGATTTTCTGTTGCATTGCACAGTATATGGTTGAATTCATGAAGACTCATAGCAGCACTCCCATGGGATTGTTTTCACCCTGTTATTTCCCACAGTGGGATGACGTGGAAGGCAGAGTGGGATCTGTGAGGTGAAAAAGGAAGCAGAGGGGCAGAGAGGAGAGCACATTCTAGTGCTGGAGGCATGAAAGTGCTTATGACTCAGAGACCATCAAAAACTTGTGTGGTTAGAGTAGAAACAATGTTGGGAGGGTGAGCAGGGTGGGCTGTTAGGGATCTTGTAGGCCACATAACTGCATCTGTTGGAGACACAGTTTCTTCCTCTATTGTAATGGGGATAGTAGCTGCCTCCAGGACTGTTCTGAAAATGAAAAAAGGCAATGCCATCAAAGCATGAAGTCCAGGCTTGACACAGAGATGCCAAATGAATTAATTTTCTTTTCTACTTTCCTTCTTAGAGTTTGGACTTTATGTTATAAGCAGGGGTGATGTTCAAAATATTTAACCACCAGTACAACCCAGGTACCACCCAGTCAAAGCAGATGTGGGTCATAAACAACCAGCCTTGGAGTGTAGGTGGGGGCTGCTACCAATTGCTCCTGCCTGGCAGCAGTAAGGAGCCATCAGAGATGACACATTTGAGTGCCATCAGATGTATTAGAAAAACGGCTCTGAGTGTTCCAGCTCTTTTTTTTTTTTTTTTTTTTTTTTTGAGACGGAGTCTCGCTCTGTCGCCCAGGCTGGAGTGCAGTGGCCGGATCTCAGCTCACTGCAAGCTCCGCCTCCCGGGTTTATGCCATTCTCCTGCCTCAGCCTCCCGAGTAGCTGGGACTACAGGCGCCCGCCGCTTCGCCCGGCTATTTTGTATTTTTTAGTAGAGACGGGGTTTCACCATGTTAGCCAGGATGGTCTTGATCTCCTGACCTCGTGATCCGCCCGTCTCGGCCTCCCAAAGTGCTGGGATTACAGGCTTGAGCCACCGCGCCCGGCCTCCAGCTCTTTTAGAATTTTTTTTTTTTTTTTTAACAGACAGGGTCTGCCTCTGTCACCCAGGCTGGAGGGCAGTGGTGCAATCCACAATCACAGCTCACTATAATCTCAACCTCCTGGCCTCAGGCGATCCTCCAGCCTGGCCCTCCCAAAGTGCTGGGATTACAGGCGTGAGCTGCCACACCCTCTCTGAGAATTTGGTTAGCAGGTTTTCTGCCTTTTACCAGAAAATTTTTCATGAAAAAAAGAAAAAGGGCTCTGGCTACAGAGCAGGGGGTTGATACTGGCATGGGAAGCACTGGCAGGGAGAGGCCTGTTTGAAGGCTAGAAATTACCTAAGGACCCTGACGAAGAACATCTGGCACTTAGTGCATTCAGTCTGAAAAGTGTGACGTTCCCAACTCATCTATTACTAGCTGAGAGAATTATTTTTGGGGATCAAGTGCCCCCAACTAGAATGAAGTTCTGAAGCAGAAAAATCCCTCCAGGCACGCTGGCTCACGCCTGCAATCCCAGCACTTTGGAGGCCAAGGTGGGCAGATCTCTAGAACCCAGGAGTTTGAGACCAGCAACATGGTGAAACTCCGTCTCTCCAAGAAGTACAAAAATTAGCCGGGTGTGGTGGCACATACCTGTAGCTACTCAGGAGGCTGAGGTGGGAGGATCACTCGAGCCCATGAGGCTGAAGCTGCAGTGAGCAGAGATTGTGCCACTGCACTCCAGCCTAGGCAACATAGTGAGCCTCAAAAAAAAAAAAAAAAAAAAGAAAAGAAAGAAAGAAAGAAAAGAAAAAGAAAGAGAGAAAAAGAAAAAAAGAAAGCAAAAATCTAGTGACCCCGAGAAATGGTAGGCCCTTGATATCGTCTAGGATTTTCTCCACATCTAGTCTGTAATAATCTACCTCACACCCAAAGAAGTTAATTTTGCTTCTACTTGTGGATTTATTGTTATGTGGCTGGCCTCATGCTCCTCGAAAGAAACCTAAGCAGGCCGGGCGCAGTGGCTCATGCCTGTAATCCCAACACTATGGGAGGCCGAGGCAGGCGGATCAGGAGGTCAGGAGATCGAGACCATCCTGGCTAACACGGTGAAACCCCGTCTCTACTAAAAAATACAAAAAAAAAATTAGCTGGGCTTGATGGCAGGTACCTGTAGTCCCAGCTACTTGGGAGGCTGAGGCAGGAGAATGGCGTGAATCTGGGAGGCGGAGCTTGCAGTGAGCCAAGTTCGCGCCACTGTACTCCAGCCTGGGCAACAGAGCGAGATGGTTTATGAGTTATCTCTTTTGAGCTCATTCAATCTTGGGGTGTTGGGTATCATTAGATGCATTTTATTATTGTGGAAACTGAGGCTTTGGTTATTGACTGATTCCTCAACAAGCAGTGGGAGGTTTCTAGCCTATGTCCATCTTGTTCCAAAGTCTGTGCTTTTTTCTCTGCCTCTCTGCGAGTGTGGAATCCTTCTCCTCTTTAGTTTAAGCTTCCAGGACATTTACATTTCCCACTCACTCCTCCAGCCACCCAACCCATGTTCAAGAAAAACAACTTGTAAGGTATGGTTTTTATTTTACAAAAACAAAAAAAGTGACATGCAATACCCATCTTCTAACAAACTATTAATGCTTGGAATACAAAGTAAAAAGGAAATCCAATCAGTCCTGATGAGACAAAAATTCGATTTCACAAAGCTGAAAAAATCTATTACAAAGTTTCTGTTGTATAAATATAGTCAGTCTTATCTTTAATGTAGTCAGACAAAAAGAAGTTTTGTTGGCATTAAAAACAAAAACAAAATCCCTGCTGCTTGAATACCCCACAATCTTCATTTGTATTCCCAGCCAAGTACAGGTGATGACTACAAGATGAGAGTTACTGCGTGTTCCAGGACTCAAAGTAACCAAATGAGATTTAAACATTTTATCACACTCCCTCTACCAACAACAGCTTGGACAGACCACTATAGCGCTGGGTCAAGGACTAAAGACTTTGTTCATAGAAAATTGAACATGTAGGCTGGGCGCGGTGGCTCACACCTGTAATCCCAGCACTTTGGGAGGCCGAGGTGGGTGGATCACTTGAGCCCAGGAGTTTGAGACTAGCCTGGCCAACATGGTGAAACCCCCATCTCTACTAAAAACACAAAAATTAGCTAGGCATGGTGGCACATGCTTGTAATCCCAGCTACTGGGGAGGCTGAAGCAGGAGGATCGCTTGAACCCAGGACCGGGAGGCTGCAATGAGCCAAGATCATGGCACTGCATGCCAGCCTGGGCGACAAAGCAAGGCTCTGTCTCAAAAAAAAGGAAAAGAAAATTGAACATGTGTTCGCTCTCAAATGGGTGCACAACTCTGTGAGTAGGCAAAAGCCACTGAATGGTATGTTTTGAAGGTGAATTGTATAATATGTGAATTATATCTCAACAAAGCTGTTAAAAATATATGACATATCTAACTTGCTAGGGGAGCAACAGGTGACCCCGGTAGCGTAACTCAGGAGTTCCTGACAGGTCACAGGGCAGACCTGCAGAAGTCAGCACAGTAAGGGGTAGTAAAAAGTAGCTCCTTAAAGTATTATGGCTAAAATCAGTGGAGTCAGAATAAAGAAGTCAAAAACATATGTACTTTTTCCTACTGTTTCCAGAATAGTCTAAGGGCTGTCTGTGGCCTTTGTCACAAAAGAAAGCTATTCAGTGAGATGGCAGGTGCCTGGGTATTGCTGAGGCTACAGAAGATTTTAGGCCGGAACTCAGGAGCTGCATATCTGCATCCACACTGGGGGAAGTTCCAACACGGACACAGGTTCTGAGAGCTTGACTCCTATAGAAGGAGGGAGAATGTGGATACCCAAAGAAAAACTGGATTTATTAAACCACAGGGACTCCCTGCCATCAGCAACACTGTTGATGGCCAGGGACCACAGCATTGCTCTAGTTCTCATTGACTCTTACAAAGCCATCACCAGGGCAGCAGTGGCTAATCAGATGAGCATTTTGTGGCAGACCAGTCACTTGCAAAATGCCATCCCCTTTCTGTATCTACCATCTGTCACCAAATGGTTACTGGAGAAATGACACAGGCACAAATCATGGGCAACTGGGGCTTGACCAAGGGAAGGTCACCCTAGCCTGATAGTGATGGAGGCAGAATTGCCAGTAGAAGAAAGAAGGTAATTTTATTTTATCTTATTTTATTTTATTCATTTATTTTTTGAGATAGAATCTCGCTCTGTCACCCAGGCTGGAGTGCAGTGGCGCAATCTCCGCTCACTGCAAGCTCCACCTCCCGGATTCACGCCATTCTCCTGCCTCAGCCTCCCGAGTAGCTGGGACTGTAGGCGCCTGCCACCATGCCTGGCTAATACTTATGTATTTTTAGTAGAGACGAGGTTTCACCATGTTAGTCAGGATGGTCTCAATCTCCTGACCTCATGATCCGCCCTCCTCGGCCTCCCAAAATGCTGGGATTACAGGCATGAGCCACCGCACCGGGCCCCAAGAAGAAGGTAATTTAAAGTCTTGCTCTGGTTTTACCCGTTCTAGGTACTTAAAAGTTCATTGATAATAGTTGGTGTAAAATTGGGGAAAACGGTCATAGAAGACACCCACTCTACTCACCTTTCAGAAGGGATGTTGCCAGAAATTGGACCAGAAGTCTCTTTAGTTTTTTATCACACAAAGCAATTGAGAATGAAAAAAAAAGAGAGAGAGAAAGATAGGGGCTTAAAAGTGAGAAGTATCCCAGCTTGGTGAACACCTTGTTTATTTTTTAATTTTTTAGAGATAGGGTCTCACTATGTTGCCCAGGCTGGTCTTGAACTCCTGAGCTCAAGCGACCATCCTGCTTTAGGATTACAGGTATGAGCCACCATGCTGGGCCAGTGAACATCTTGTTAAACTCTCCTGGCCTTCCTTCCTTGAAGACTGGTTTGATTCTGCTGCTAGGGTATGGGCCTGGGATTCAGTTTCTTTTGTGGCCAGTCTAGACATTGATTCTGTGCTTGAGCAGATGGGTTAAGCTTAGAAGCAGATATCACGGCCACCGCAGGTCCATGCCATTGTGGGCTGGATCCCCTAAAGTGCCCCATTAAAATCTTGGTCTCCCTGTGCTCTTTTCAAATAAGAGACCCCTGTTCCATAATATGGCCCAAACTTCTAGGATGGAGGCACTCAAGGATGGGGAATTTTCCTCGCTGACAGGGGTTTGCCATCTCTGTGGGTAAACCCAATTGAGGATAAGGCTGGAACATCTAGGTTTGGGGCTTACCTGGTTCTTTTCAGTGTCATAGAGTGATAGTGGGAAGTTAAAAAAAATAATAATAGGGAGATGTATCCACAGGGCTTTGGGCATTTTCTTCATGAACTTTTTCCTTTGGCTTCAGTGAGAATATCTAACATTTACTTAAGAGAAGGGAATGAGTTACCTGGTTTAAAAAACAAATAAAAGGCTGAGTGCAGTGGCTTATGCCTGTAATCCCAGCACTTTGAGAGGCTGATGCGGACAGATCACTTGAGCCCAGGAGTTGGAGACTAGCCTGAGCAACATGGTGAAACCCGGTCTCTACAAAAAAAAAAAAAAAAAAAAAAAATTAGTGAGCCTGGTGATGCACAATTGTAGTCCTAGCTACTTGGGAGGTTGAGGTGGGAGGATAGCTTGAGCCCAAGAGATTGAAACTGCAGTGAATAGTGATTACGCCATTGCACTCCAGCCTATGTGACAGAGCGAGACCCTGTCTCATAAACAAAACCATTCCTTGTTGCCTCTCTTTGTGCTTTTCAAGCCTTTTCTTACCCAGACCTTACTCACCTTGCCCTCAGACTGCCCATTTCACTCCCTTTGAGCTGGTTATCCACAGGAAATGGATCCAGGCTGCTATGAAGATTGTCCACCAGGGAACCCCAACACCCTCCTCACCCAGCCTCTCTCCTAAAGAGATCATGAGCTGAGGGCATGCGAGGAAAACTCCCAGCTGTTTCTGCACTTAAGTTAGAGGACAGAGGAAATAGTTTCTATACTTAAGAAGAGAGAAATATCTTCATTCCAGAGCTGTAAGAATTATGAGCAGACAAAGCTATGGCTCTGGCGGATGGGCCATTTTGGGAAACAAGATACAAGCAAGGGCATCATTTACAAACAAAGTGTGGGTATATTTGGCAGGTTTGAGGCAAGCAGAAAGGAGGGTTTGGGTACTCTATAAAAAAAGATCTGAAATTCAAACATCTGATAAGGCCACAATGAAGAGATTTCCAGCAGTGGGTGTTGCAGGATGCTGGCACCCAAATCGCCGCAGGCTTGCAAAGGTGCTATGCAAGGTGAGGAGGCAGGTGAGGCAGGCAGTGCCTCTCACAGGTCCATGTCTGGGCCTCCTGAGGATGTCTTCAGCGGCACTGAGTCAAATCCATCAGGAGTCCTCTGAAAGAGAGATGGTGACAGGAGCTGGCTGCTGCATAGGGGCAAGTTTGGGGACAAAGGAGAGAAATGGAAAACAGGTGACAGAAGGAACCCTTATGAAATTACCGTTTCAGTGGATTTGTGGAAATACAGAAATTAGATACCCTCTATTCTGCTTGCTCCCTTCAGTGTCAGTTGGAGAACAATAAAAATATTTTTCTTTTAGGCCGGGTGTGGTGGCTCATGCCTGTAATCCCAGCACTTGGGAGGCCAAGGCAGGCGGATCACCTGAGGTTAGGAGTTCGAGACCAGCCTGGCCAACTTGGTGAGACCCCGTCTCTACTGAAAATACAAAAATTAGCCAGGCATGGTGGCAGGCGCCTGTAATCCCAGCTACTCAGGAGGCTGAGGAAGGAGAATCACCTGAACCCGGGAGCAGAGGTTGCAGTAAGCCAAGATCATACCACTGCACTCCAGCCTGGGTGACAAGAGCGAAACTCCATCTCAAAAAAAACAAAGAAAATTTTTTTTTCTTTCAAAAAAATGTTTTTGGCCAGGCACAGCGGCTCATGCCTGTAATTCCAGCACTTTGGGAGGCCGAAGCAGGCAGATCACCTGAGGTCAGGAGTTCAAGACCAGCCTGGCCGACATGGGGAAACCCTTTCTCTACTAAAAATACAAAAAAATTTAGCCAGGTGTGGTGGCATGCACCTGTAGTCCTAGCATCTAGGGAGGCTAAGGCAGGAGAAATGCTTGAACCCGGGAGGTAGAGGTTGCAGTGAGCTGAGATCACGCCACTGCACTCCAGCCTGGGAAATAGAGCAAGACTCCATCTCAATAAATAAATAAATAAATAAATAATAAATAAATAAATACATGTTTTTTAGAGACAGAGTCTCGCTCTGTTGCCCAGGCTGGAGTGCAGCGGCACAATCATAGCTCACTGCAGCCTCCAACTCCTGGGCTCAAGTGATCCTCCCCCCTCAGCCTCCCAAGTAACTGAGACTACAGGCATGCTCCACCACACCCAGCTAATTGTTTTTTATTTTTTGTAGAGATAGGGTCTTGCTATGTTGCCTAGGCTGATCTTGAACTCCCAGCCTCAAGAGATCCTCCAGCCTGGGCCTCCCAAAGTGCTGGGATTACAGGCATGAGCCAAAAATCTTAAAACTCCTCTGCTTTGCACCTTTGCTGAATTCTAGCAGTCCCAGATAGACTCAAGAGTCCCAGGGTGAACTGTTCTCCCATTGGTTTAAAAAAAAAAAAATCGCAGTCTAAGGAGGCCAAGGGAGTCTCCCTAGCAGGTCAGCACAAAGGAAACAAGACTCAGCAATCTAAACACCCAAGCACGGTCCTTTCTTCACCCCCTCCCAATACCCTCCTTCCTCTTTCTGCCCTCCCAACCCACTCCTATTGGGATGAACTGGTTCAGAGCAGTAGTCAGATATGGGCATTGGTAGAGTGGGGCTGCAGAGGGCTATAGCCCTGGAGGACTTGCTTGAATGCTCTCAGCTGGCCCCCACGCCCAGTGACAGTATTGTCTGTATTGCATTTATGAGCTTCATAGTCACTCACCCACCCACACAAACTCACCCAGCCCTCCCAGCTCAGAATTGCTCAGTGGGGAACAGCTGAGACTGAATTATGATTCAGCGCCCAAAGGACTGGACCCAGACACCTGGAGGACAGCGCCCCCCACCGGTCAAAGGAGAGCCTGACTTCTATCAGAAGTTGATCCCAGAGATCATCTTTTCCCCCTTTCAGTGAAAATAAAAAAAGGGGTGGGGGATGATTCTTACAACATGGATGGTTCAGTACTCCTTCTGGCAGTGAAAAGGCCCAAGCAGCTCACTAACTGGAGTACATGTTGAGATGTTGAGAGAGAAGCAGCCTGATCAAGAGCAGCCTTGGGCCCCAGGGGGAAAGAGTATTGGTGTAGAAATACAGAAGGCAGAAGGCAGGATTTTCAGAGTGGGGAAATGGAATTGTATGGGGTGTGGGGAGCAGGGTGCCCATCCCTGAACGGTACAGGACCATTCAGTGTCTGAGGAGCAGTGTCTCCTCCAGCCCTCCAGGCTGACCTCAGTGCACTGGCCAGGCCCCCTACCTTGGAGGTAAATGATTTGATCTTCCCAAAGAGTGACTTCTTGCTGGTAAAGATGAGGTCGTCTTCCACATCCTCGCCTTCCATGATGGCACAGCTGTCAGCTGCTGGCAGGTCACAGTCCTTGAGGGTAGCATTCATCACCAGCTTGGAGTACTTGTACTCTAGTCTATAAAACAGGAGGATGGGAAAGACAAGATCCCAAAATGTGGGAATAAGGGGAAAAGAGGTAGCGAGGTTGGGCTACAAACAGGTCCTATTCCCATGCCATGGGTAAGGAGACTGAAGCATGGTAAAATGGTGTCAGGGCTGTGGGACTAGAAGGAATCTGGGTTCCCAGTTCAGAGATCTTTGTTCCTTAAGCCTGTTTCTGTGATCTCAAAGTTTAATAGAAATATCAAAATCTTAATGTCATTCTCTGTATTGTTAAGAATAACAAATTAAGGATACTCTTTGCTTTTGAGAATTTAACATCCATTTATAGACTGCTACGTGGTACCATCCCTGTTCAGGAGTCAGGATAACCAAACCATGCACTGGATAAGTGGTTCAACAAGTCTCTGGCCAGAGTCACAGAGTCTGTATGTAGCCAATTCCAGAGAAAAACCCCATTAATTTACACTTTCAGATATTCTCCCTGATCAATAATCCAACCCTGTCCATCCCCAAACTCCAATACCGCGTCATGTACTTTTGATTCTTTTTCCAAAAGTAGCAAGTCAAGACGGTGAGCAGGACGGCAGTACAGGTGCCTGCAGAGATGCCCACTTTCAGCCAGAAATCTATGGTTTTGCAGATGGCGACTCTCTGCTCAGGCAGAGAAATGCCACCAGAGCATAGCTTGGGTTCTCGCCACACGTAAGTAGTCTTCTGTTGGGGAGAAAAACAAGGAACTCAGATCTCTCATTCCCTTCTCTCGTGGGAGTGCCCGATCAGAGGGAAACCCACCTGGATCCCAGCCACACAGCTGCTGACGATAGCGTGGTAGTCAGCCACTGAGCAGAGCGGGCAAGCAGCCTCACTCTCCCACAGGAAGTGGAAGTTGCAGCCATCACAGGTCCCATCCGAGCATGTTCTAGCGAAGCAGAAAAGAGACCTGAGCTCTCACTTGCTGGACTGGTGGGGAAGATCTGGTTGGAGGCCTGTTGTCTCACAGCTTACCTGATTCACCCTCTCCCTGCCCAAACCATTAGCCCTACCAGGATCCTTCCAACGAGTCCTTAACACAGGTTTTGATCTCTGATTTCACTGATAAGAGGCCTTCCTGGCCTCCAATGGGCTCTCCACCCTCTGCCTGTTTATGTTTTTGCTGACATCGTATGAGAGCTATTGTAAGGTGTCTGAGCTCCAGCATGGCTGTCCCAACAACCCCTTTGAGGTTCCTGTCCACCCCACAGACTTGTGACATTTGCTTTGTTTTTTTTTTTTTTTTTTTTCTGAGACGAAGTCTCGCTCTGTCGCCCAGAGCTGGCGTGCAGTGGCGCAATCTCAGCTCACTGCAAGCTCCGCCTCCTGGGTTCCGGCCATTCTCCTGCCTCAGCCTCCCGAGTAGCTGGGACTACGGGCGCCTGCCACCTCGCCCGGCTAGTTTTTTGTATTTTTTAGTAGAGACGGGGTTTCACCGTGTTAGCCAGGATGGTCTCGATCTCCTGACCTCGTGATCCGCCCGTCTCGGCCTCCCAAAGTGCTGGGATTACAGGCTTGAGCCACCGCGCCCGGCCGACATTTGCAATAGCCACTTTGATGCAGCTTCCTGGTGATGGGATTGGAGTTGAGGTGGGGTTCAGGAATGAGCTTCCGGTCATGGATACCTGTTATGTACTTTACTGTGATGTTTACAATGGCCAGAATAGGGATTTGACACTCAGACACCACTACTGGGTCAAGACGCCCTGCTTTGCTCCCCATCTCCCCAGTCAGTTCTTTAGGCACAGCATATCCAAAATGTCTTCCTCGAGACGCCAGTGCCCGTCAAGATGTTAGTTGCTGTTATGCGGGGAGGGGAGGGGTGTCCTGTGGTCCTCTTCACTTGGAAATTTTTGATTTAGTTCACTCAGCTATTAAACTCAGAACTGGGTATTTTCATTGCAGAGAGATTCCTAGGATCCCTAAACCTTTATTAATCCTCATAATAGCCAGAGATCACGAAACGTCCTAAAGTCTCCTTGTCTCATTTCATCCTCAAAACAACCCGCTGAGGGAATTTAGCATTATGCCTATTTCTTACCTTCTTTAGGCCTTTTACAAGAGGCCTAAAGAAGGTAAGAAATGCAGCCATGATAACATAGCTAGTTAGTGGAGGAGATGATTCAATCTGGCTCTCAGCCGAGCTGTTGGTTACTGTGCTACGCAGCTGCCACCATAATGGACCAGGAATGTGAGAGTAACTTTCACTCTTCCTTCTACCCCATTCTTGCCATATGAAGATTGAGGGTCTGGGGCCATGACTCTGCCCCTAAGAGCCCATTAATGGATCTCAAACTCTTTTCTTTTTTCTCCTTTTCACTAATCTCTGGATCTCAGGATGGAATGACTTCAAGAAAGGGAGATTTTGGCCTTCGTCACACCCCTTTGCAGGGCTTACCCTGGCAGCGACAAACTTCCAGGGACAGTTTTCTGTGGACTGCACCTGATACGGATGGTGGTTGATCTCCCAGAACTGCAGGACTGGGTCACATCATTGGACCTGCAGAGAAAGCCAGCCCCCATGGGGGAATGAGTCACTCAGCTGTGTTCCTGGACAGCCACCAAGTGAAATCCGCATGGAGCAATTCCCTTGCTGGGGAAGTCGGGACTTGGGCTTTAGCCTGGCACACAGGGAGTGAACAGGCCTTGGTTTATACGTGGAAAGGGTGGGGATCAACAATATGTAGTCAAGGGGGAAATGCCCTGGTTTAGGAAAGTCATGGCTAGCATCCACTGGAGCCTACTTAGGCTGGAAGGGAAGTCCACTGCAGATCATCCAATATTTCTCCTTGCCTCAAGGGCAGATCTGCTCCAATAATATCCAAGAAGCTGGGATCAGGAACTCCCAGCCTTTAGCTATCATGACTGGGCAGATCTGCTAGACCTCAGACATGTTCTGGCTTGATAAGCAGTAGGTGGCTAGAGAGGGAGGGATGCAGCAGAAATTATGGAGGAGTCCTAGGTTTCACTTGCATAGCCTAGCCTCTCATCTTCACCTATAAAAGAAGATCACGTCCGGTATTCCCAAGGACTCCGGGTGGAAAAGTTCAGCGGGGGAGGTGATTCCATGCAGAGTCATATTTGTTGTCACCCCTGCCAAATTAGAGCTCCTAATTAGTTCTCGCTAGTAGCATTAGCTGGCAACCACTTGAATTCTTCCAATACTTGTCAACATCCAACCTCACTTCATCTCATCACATCCCTGATTGACTTATGAAAGGGTGAAACAAGGGTTTGTCAGAGTCCCCGGGAGCACTTTGCACACAGAGTGGAATAGAAAACACAGGTCAAGAGGTTGGGCCCCTCATGTGGGGCCTTTTACCTCCCAGCCTGGTAACCTCACACTCTCTTACACATACATACACGCATGCACACACACTCTCTCTCTCTCAAACAAGGCTGAGGCAGGCAGCAGAGTTACTCACCAATAAGTCGGTCAGCAAGGCTGACAGGCTGTGAGGAAACCCCAGCCTTGTAGCCTGTCACCTCTGGGGGGATGATGACTGCCTGGCAGACGTAGGCTGTGATAGATTTGGAGAACCCTGACTCACCCTCAGGAATCCGGAGGTCAGTGACATTGTCGGTGCACACAGACATTTTCCTGCCCTGGTGGGGGAGTGGGGAGGAAGAAGTGGGAAGAAGTGAGTGGTCACAGAGGAATTCCCAGAAGGGAATAGGGAAGGCTTTTTTACATCTAAATTTTCAGCATTCCAATGCTATGTTGCAGGGGAATGATTCATCCCAGGTCTAATGACGAGACAGATTTGATTTTTTTGTTTTGTTTTGTTTTGTTTTGAGACAGGGTCTTGATCTATTGCCCAGGCAATGGTGCAATCATAGTTCACTAAAGCCTTGACTTCCTGAGCTCAAGCAATCCTCCTGCCTCAATCTCTCAGAGTGTTGGGATTACAGGGGTGAGCCACTGTGCCCAGCCAACATTTTCAATGTTATACATTTTATTATAAATGGTGCTGGCCGGGTGCAGTGGCTCACACTTGTAATCCCAGCACTTTGGGGGGCCGAGGCAGGTGGATCATGAGGTCAAGAGATTGAGACCATCCTGGTCAACATGGTGAAACCCTGTCTCTACTAAAAACACAAAAATTAGCTGGACATGGTGGCACGCACCTGTAGTCCCAGCTACTTGGGAGGCTGAGACAGGAGAATCGCTTGAACCCGGGAGGCGGAGGTTGCAGTGAGCAGAGATTGTGCCACTGCACTCTAGCCTGGCGACAGAGTGAGACTCCGCCTCAAAAAAAAAAAAAAAAAAAAGTGCTAAATCTGGTGTCTCATCCTTTTTTTTTTCCTCTAGATTATAAGAAGTAGATGAGCTTGAAAACTGAAGGAAACCTTTACATTACAATAAAATAAAGAGTTCTTCTGTCTTTGAACTAAGGATCTGTAGTGTGGCAGTACACTATAAGCATTTCTAAACAGGAAAGGAGTAGAGAAAAAAATACACCATTTCCCCAAATCACCACCTTCGTTGCTCTCCATAATTCGCTGACACTTTTGCTACATGGAGCCTGCTTTATTCAGTCTTATTTCCTAAGTGATCATGACCTGTTATTTCTGAGGCTTCATTTTAACTTCTTTGAAGACTTCTGAAAACAAGATAGAGATGCCTATCTCTAATCTTTCACAGATTAGTTTCTTTCTTGACACGTTCTCTATATAAACACCCATCAACTTCTTTGCATGCTGCAGAAGATGGGTCAGAGCTCTATGATGTGAAGGCCTTACCAACAACAGAGTCAAAGACGAGATGCTCAAGATGCACTTTATATTGTAACTTTTTTTAGATGGAGTCTTGCTGTGTTGCCCAGGCTGGAGTGCAGTGGCATGATCTCGGCTCACTGCAACCACTGCCCCCTGGGTTCAAGTAATTCTCCTGCCTCAGCCTCCCGAGTAGCTGGGACTACACACGTGTGCCACCATGCCCGGCTAATTTTTCTATTTTTAGTAGAAACAGGGTTTCACCATGTTGGCCAGGCTGGTCTCGAACTCCTAACCCCAGATGATCCGCCTGCCTTGGCTTCCAAATTGCTGGGATTACAGGCGTGAGTCACTGTGCCGAGCCTATTTCGTAACATTTGAAATGAACTTTCCAACTGCTAATTGTGGCTTGCTTGCAGTTTAGTCAAGTGCAGTGGTGGGATTAACCTTTGCTTTTCTGCCTTTGAATTTTGGATCTGAAATATTTGCAGCAGCATGAAATGGCTGATGGTGACAATCTTTCCTTATAAAGCATTTCATTTTACTTTCTTTCATGCTGTCAGCAAAGAGACATGTGGATGAACTAGAAACAGCTGATTTTATCCAGCCCCTAGGAAACAAGCGACAAATGCAGTGATTGCTGAAGACTGCTTTTTCAAGAAAGGGAAAAAAACCTTTTCTCCTGCGTATTTCTGGGTTTTCGTCTGTTTGTTTTGTTTTGTATTGTTTTTGTTTTGTTTTTTGAGACGGAGTCTCACTCTGTCGCCCAGGCTGGAGTGCACTGGCGCAATCTCGACTCACTGCACGCTCCGCCTCCCGGGTTTATGCCATTGTCCTGCCTCAGCCTCCCAAGCAGCTGGACTACAGGTGCCCACCACAATGCCCAGATAATTTTTTGTATTTTTAGTAGAGACGGGGTTTCACCGTGTTAGCCAGGATGGTCTCGATCTCCTGACCTCGTGATCCGCCCGTCTCGGCCTCCCAAATGCTGGGATTACAGGCATGAGCCACTACACCCGGCCTTCCTCCTGCATATTTTTTTTTTTTTTTTTTTTTTGAGACGGAGTCTTGCTCTGTCGCCCGGGCTGGAGTGCAGTGGCCGGATCTCAGCTCACTGCAAGCTCCGCCTCCCGGTTCACGCCATTCTCCTGCCTCAGCCTCCCGAGTAGCTGGGACTACAGGCGCCCGCCACCTCGCCCGGCTAGTTTTTTGTATTTTTAGTAGAGACGGGGTTTCACCATGTTAGCCAGAATGGTCTCGATCTCCTGACCTCGTGATCCGCCCGTCTCGGCCTCCCAAAGTGCTGGGATTACAGGCTTGAGCCACCGCGCCCGGCCCCTCCTGCATATTTTTAAATAGACTCATTCTGAGGAAATAAAGGTCAGGTAAGAGTAAAAGAAAACCTTATTTTATTTTATTTTATTTTATTTATTTATTTTTTGAGACGAAGTTTCACTCTTTTTGCCCAGGCTAGAGTGCAATGGCGCGATCTCAGCTCACTGCAACCTCCACCTCCCAGGTTCAAGTGATTCTCCTGCCTCAGCCTCCCGAGTAGCTGGGATTACAGGCATGCGCCACCACGCCCGGCTAATTTTTTTGTATTTTTAGTAGAGACGGGGTTTCTCCATATTGGTCAGGCCAGTCTCAAACTCCCCACCTCAGGTGATCTGCCCGCTTCGGCCTCCCAAAGTCCTGGGATTACAGGCGTAAGCCACCGCACCCAGCACCCAGCAAGAACACATTATTTTAAACATCTGTATTTTCTTAAGTGTTTATAATCCTGATTATTTAACTTGAGGGAAAAAAGTCCTCAGGGAGAATAATATTTAAAAACCTTTGAAGCTCCTCAACCCCCTGCTGCCTGAAGAATTTCTGATTTTCTCCTGTGTCTGTCTCTGGCCTCTGATCTATGGGCCTCCCCCATTCAGCTCTCACCCTGTCAACTGGTATACCTTACCTGGTTTCCACAGAGACTGAGGGTAAAGTGATGGAAGTATTTCAGCCCTTTGGAAGTGAAGCTTGGCCCTCCAGCAAGAGTGACAGTGTTTGCCAAAGCGGAGAAGTTGTAGTTGAAAGTCCTGGTCGGAGTGTTGCGTGAGAAGATGCAATCGTTGTAGCACAGAGAGTGGATCTGACGGGGAGAGGGACGGGTCAGGCCCACTGGTCAGGCAGGGCCTTGAGGGGCCGCAGCCGAGAATAGCAGTTTTCTCCCCAGTCTGGTCCCGCCCAAATGGGGTCAAGAGGAGGAAGAAAGGATTAGGGGTGACTAGCAAAGGAAGTGAAACAGGCACTAGGGGATTTATGTACCTTTGCCATTCAGTTATTAGCACATATGTGATGGACAAACCCAAACCTGTTATTGTTCAGAAGGGAGTTTGGTCAAATTCTATAGCCTTATTCCTGTGTCTAGATTATAGAAGCCTCTCAAGACACAAGAGGATCCTTTTTACTTTCCAGCAGAAGACAATGAGGTACTAACCAGAAAAGGGTATCTGAGATGGAAGAAGAGAAATTTTTCTTGCTCCCTCCTCACCCCCTCACAGTGTAAAACTCACTGAACTCTGCTTCCTGTTTCTCAGGTTCTCTGTAGGAAACTGAACTCCGAAAGGGGCTTTTCTTCCCATAAACCCGTTCATTGCTCTGTTTTAGGGTCACCATTCAGCGGCAGCCGCACACAATTGTCATTCCCTCCCACAGCAGCAGAGGGAGCTCCAGTGAAGGAAGGTTGTAAAAAAAGTCCAGGGTACCGGAAAGAGGTTGCGAGGGGTCTGTAGAATTGCTGCACTTCATTGCGCAGATGAACTAGGCAACGTTTGCAGAGTACATATTGATAGTGCCTTACAGATGTATGTGCATGTAATTGTGATCAGTAAAATACAAATTCATATAAAAGCATCGATTAATAACTGAGAGCTTTTAGTCTAAGTACTTCTCAGATGCAGAAAGTACATGGGGGCAACAACACTGCTCCCTACTTTATTTATTTATTAGTTTTTTAAGGTGCTTTTAAAATTTTATTTTGTAAATTAGAGACAGGGTCTTGCTCTGTCACCCAGGCTGGAGTGCAGTGGCACAATCATGGCTCATGACAACCTTGAACCCGGGGCTCAAGTGATCTTCCCACCTCAGGCTCCCAAAGTGTTGGGATGACAGGTGTGAGCCACTGCAGGCAGCCCTTTCCCACTTAGGAAAGGAATCCTTATACTTGTAAAGCTGAGAAGCCACTGGGATAGAAGACAGCAATGCCAGTTATCATATGTCCCAGCAATGGCTGGGTTTCTATCTTTCCAAAGAAGGGGCAGATTTCCATAATAACAGGATGGATTGAACGATGCTGAATATAAGCCACAGGCCCCACCCCACTGTTCCTTCCCTCTAGGTCTCTGCACACCTGCCAAATAACCCTCTGGACCAGACGGTCACCAACCTCTCTTACCTGCCAACTAAAGAGGAGACTTGTCAGTGACTGAGTCCTGGACCCTGGAAATCAAGCCCTGCTCACCCTCTACAGTCACAGCCTGGATGGGTGTCCTCCAGGACTCCAACCTAGGAGTATGCTGGGGGAGCACTTGGGTATCAGCCTCTGAAGAACCCCACCCAGGACCCAGCATCTTCTGAGCTCATCCAAGCAGAGGGTCAGGTTTAGGATAAATGCCAGACTGCAGGTACCTTGTTGTTCTTGGTCCCTGGACCACAGGGCACACAGGCCTGGACACCGTAAGGCTGGTGGGCTTTCAGAATGGTGTTAGGGGGGCAGGAGTGGCAGGTTCCTGAATCTCGGTCAATATAGTAACCAGCAGGACAAGAGGTGCAGGAGGAGCCCACATCAGAGGCCTCTAGAGCACAGGGACGGCAGTAGGAGGCCACGCCATTCATAACATTGGTGACATTGATGGAGTAGATCTTGGCAACGTCATTGGTGTACTTCCTGCTCTGAAGACAAGTAGACAAGAGGGGAGAGGGGAGAGGCCTGAGACACCAGCAACAATTGAGCCCTCTAGAAAGAGCAAGGTACTTAATCTTCCATCCTGTGATACTCAAGAAGAATGTTAGAAGCATCTGACTCTTTTTACTCACCAGTAGCTCTTCATGTGCATTTGGTGTCATTTTATTTTATTTTATTTTATTTTTTTTGAGATGGAGTCTTGCTCTGTCGCCCGGGCTGGAGTGCAGTGGCTGGATCTCAGCTCACTGCAAGCTCCGCCTCCTGGGTTTATGCCATTCTCCTGCCTCAGCCTCCAGAGTAGCTGGGACTACAGGCGCCCGCCACCTCACCCGGCTAGTTTTTTTGTATTTTTAGTAGAGACGGGGTTTCACCGTGTTAGCCAGGATGGTCTCGATCTCCTGACCTCATGATCCGCCCGTCTCGGCCTCCCAAAGTGCTGGGATTACAGGCTTGAGCCACCGCGCCCGGCCTGGTGTCATTTTAAAATGAGACTGGGCCGGGCGCGGTGGCTCAAGCCTGTAATCCCAGCACTTTGGGAGGCCGAGACGGGCGGATCACGAGGTCAGGAGATCGAGACCATCCTGGCTAACACGGTGAAACCCCGTCTCGACTAAAAAATACAAAAAAATTAGCCGGGCGAGGTGGCGGGCGCCTGTAGTCCCAGTTACTCGGGAGGCTGAGGCAGGAGAATGGCGTGAACCTGGGAGGCGGAGCTTGCAGTGAGCTGAGATCCGGCCACTGCACTCCAGCCTGGGCGGCAGAGCCAGACTCTGTCTCAAAAAAAAAAATAAAATAAATAAAATAAAATAAAATAAAATAAAATGAGACTGAACCATTTATAGGACATATGAAAATATTAAGTACCATGGGGAAAATACATAATATATGCTGTTTTATGAAAAAAGCAAGTCTTCTGCTTGTAAAAGAGAAAAAAAATGTATTTGTACAGAAACAGTGTATAGGAAATGGTCCAGATGTTAACTGGTTTATCTCTGGGTAGTATGATTATGGCTGATTTTATTTCTTATTTTTGTTTATTTCTATTTTCTGAGTCTTCTGCAATGAGCCTCTATTCCTTTGTTTTTTGTTTTTTTTTTTTGAGACGGAGTCTTGCTCTGCCGCCCAGGCTGGAGTGCAGTGGCCGGCTCTCAGCTCACTGCAAGCTCCGCCTCCCGGGTTCACGCCATTCTCCTGTCTCAGCCTCCCGAGTAGCTGGGACTACAGGCGCCCGCCTCGTCGCCCGGCTAGTTTTTTGTATTTTTTTAGTAGAGACGGGGTTTCACCGTATTAGCCAGGGTGGTCTCGATCTCCTGACCTCGTGATCCGCCCGTCTCGGCCTCCCAAAGTGCTGGGATTACAGGCTTGAGCCACCGCGCCCGGCCACCTCTATTCCTTTGAGTTAAGAAAATAAAACCAGAGTTGTTATTATTAAAAACAACAAGTGTGGTACCACATGTATCGGGGCAGGGACTACAAGGAGGGCCAGCTTATTTCTTACAGTGTCATCTTTCCAGGAAGTCATCTAGACAAGATGAGGTGGTCCTCAGAGGGCTGGGTTAGGCAGTTTTCTGCTTGACTCCCTAAGATCCTTCTAACCCTTGGATTCTGAACTTCAGACTCATACTTAAGCTAATGCTAGGAATCCTCCTGGGTTCAGAGGGTCTCCCCTGGGAGCTGAGGGTCTGAGGAAGGGGAGGAACTTACTGCCTCATGAAAAGTGGTCCTCTGGAAGGCCCAGGTGAAGCTCGTGGTCGTGTTCTCCTCAATGATGTAGGTATAGGACTGTTTGTCTTTGGAACCTTTCCACGTCTCCACGGGAGTGTTGGTCCTAGAATTCACACCCTGAACCCACGACAGAGAAGTGAAGAGGGTGCGATGGCCAGAGGGGAAGTGGGTGCCCATGTGGCTGCCATCCCAGGTGCCATCACGGTTGGTGAGACCCTTGTTAAACTGTGAAGTCCCTGCCCGTCAGTCTGGGCCTTTCCTCTGTGGAATCACTACAAGGGGGGTGTCAGTCACGTGCACACACCAATGGGGCAGACGGGGCTAACCCTCCCCTGGAGGCCCTCTAGTGGGCAAAGAAAGGAAAACGTACCACCATGAAGTAGAGCTCACAGTTCACAGAACAGACGGTCTCAAAGACAAATGTGATTCTGGCCACCTCTTTATTCTCTGTGTCTGCCATCACCGACTGCGGAGGTCTACAGGGGCAGAAATTAAAAGTCAGTTCTAGAGGCCAGGCAGTGCTTACTGAAGAGCCCAGACAACAGCAGAGGGTCTGCCGGGGGACAGGGTTAGGTTCTGAGTATGATGGAAAGCGTGTGGACTAAATCCAATTGTGCCCTCCTAGCTATGTGACCTTGACCTAGCCAAACCACAGTTTCCTCATCTGTGAAATGGAGGCGATGAAATACCTTTCTCACCTACCTGCCATCACTGCAGGGAGACCTGAATGCATCACAGATGTGGTGGTCCTTTATCAAATGCTGTATCACCTCACTAGCAGAATATGGTCTACAGACCAGCAGCTTGACCATCTCCCAGAGTTTATTAGAACTGCAGAACCTCAGGCTCCTCCCAGGCCCAGTGAATCGGAATCTGCATGTTAATACGATTCCCAGGCAATTCGTGCGCACATTTAAGTTTGAGAAGCACTTCTATCATAAGACTGTAAATTGTCGACACTGACTCAGCAGCTCTCTCTCCAGCACTGGGGAGATTTGCCGGGGTTAAAGGAGCGGAATTTGTGATCCAGCAAAGTCCTCAGTTTGGTCCTGCTTTTGGGAAATGAGAGCCATGCCCAGGCAGACTGGGGTGGTAGTGGGGATGAGGCAGCACTTTACTGTGGTGATGAGATTTGCAAATTGGAAAGTACTTTTTGAGTGTTATTCCAAAAAGTCTAAAAAGTTTGCTCGCTCGTCGGCCGGGCGCGGTGGCTCAAGCCTGTAATCCCAGCACTTTGGGAGGCCGAGACGGGAGGATCACGAGGTCAGGAGATCGAGACCATCCTGCCTAACATGGTGAAACCCCATCTCTACTAAAAATACAAAAACGAGCCGGGCGAGGTGGCGGGCGCCTGTAGTCCCAGCTACTCAGGAGGCTGAGGCAGGAGAATGGCATAAACCCAGGAGGCGGAGCTTGCAGTGAGCTGAGATCTGGCCACTGCACTCCAGTCCGGGCGACAGAGCGAGACTCCGCCTCAAAAAAAAAAAAAAAAAAAGTTTGCTCGCCTTGCAAACACAGGCTTTATCTGGCCAGCTCTGAGTAATGTGTGTTAAGGGAAGGCAAACTGAGCACCATCCCAGGGATGGGAAGCAGGGACCTCGAAGGAGGGAATGAAGGCATCAGATTGGCACTTGGGAAGCATATTCGGTGGCTGCCCCTTATCTTAAAGCACATATAGGCAGAGGAGTTCACTTTGGCCTTGGAAATTCATTCACGGCTTTCCTTTTGGCTTTAGCCATTTCCTGAATTCTGAGGACCTCCAGTTCTCAGCTTATCTCTACGCAGTTGTGTTAACCAGTGGGCTAGAAAAACCATCTCAACCTCAGTTAGTCCTAAATCACACACTGGTTTTATGGATGAGGGTCCCGAAGCCTGAACAGGTGAAGTGACTTTTCCCAAGGTCGCACAGCCAGTAAGCGGCAAAGCACAAGTGCCCTGTCTTCCAGTCCAGTGTTCCTTCCACCACACCACACTGCCAGGAGGTGTGTTTGTGTGTTTGTTTAGTGGGAAACAAATTTTCTTGTTGCCCTAGGTCTTCCTGGGATATGGGGACAAATATAATAAGAACAATCCTTCCCAATCTTCTTGCCCCAAATAAAGATGGTCTATTGACATTTCTGATCTTATTCATTTTTTTTATTTTATGTTTTCTAATCTTAAGTGATGCTGTGTGGTGGAAAAATTTGAATAGCATGTGGCTAATGGAGGGAGAAGCTATACAGGATGAGACAGAAGTTGGTAAATCAACACGGACAGCAACTTGAAAAATGTATTAGCATTTGGTTACATTGGTCGAATATGACTGTGCCCTCTGTTCTCAACTGACATTTGAAATGAAATGAAACACAACCCCAGAAGCCCTCTCCTCTACAAGATTCCAAAACACGTGGGAATCGGATATGGCCAAGCTGGCCTGGACTCCCCTGTGCTTTGGATTCCTCACCTAAATCCTGGCACAACCAGAGTGAGAATCATGAAGTCATTGTCTGAGGCTCCAGCAGCTGTGTAAATGTGATCACCAGCCACCTCCCAGCCTGAAAAGGAAAGGGAAGAGTTAATGCCTTGTGGTCTTGGGTGCAAGGCAAATGTGCACCCAGACGACACTCTGGAAGGGAGGTTTGACACTATCTTTTGAGGCACCCAGAACCACCACTGAACAGGAACCATGTTGCTTATCCTGCCACTTTGGTCAAAGACCCTGAAGCTCTCAGAGCAAGACCTTTGAAGTGCACGCTCATGTTTCTAGCTCTGTTCCTTCCTCTAAAGCTGTCTTGGCAGAACATATGTCCATGAGGAATGGAACTTTCAAGGGAATGCGTGACATAGTTAGCTTATTTTTCTGACATCACTATTATGAAGAAATGTGAAGTTGGAAGAACTGAGGGTGTGCAGGGAGCTGACAGCTCATGGCACAGGGAGAGGCAATTACCTGTCATGCCCTTGTACTCGAAGTTGATCCCACTGAGAACGGTCGTTTCCATGTTTGTGGGCAGTGTGTTCCACCATTTGTATTCAAATCCCACAGCAGGTTCAGTCCCCGCAGGGCAGTGGGTACAATCTGGGGAACCACAAGATCCATGCATTCAGCGGGAAGGCTGCAGTCACTCTGACTGGAGCTGCTGCCACACAGACAAGTGGCAACAGTAGTGGGCAGCCCACAAGCCTGGCTGCTGAGTACCGCTGCAGGCAGTTGTATCAAGTTGACTCAAAAACATTCTGACAATGTATTTAACTAACTCAAGATGTAAACACTGAGCTTTCGTTCCAATATGCCAACCATCCTATTTGCCCACCCCAATTTTCATTTCAAAACGTAGCTGTACCTTCTAGTCTGATACATGTAGTTCATATTATTGTCATATTATCATTAAATGCATTCATATTAACAGGTACACAGTCACCCCAAGGCAGCATGGCTTATAGGTTTTGGTTGTGTCGAGCTGGTCATCCCAGCCCCTTAAGCCTTCTAGTCCGCATCTCTGCCACATGCTGGAAGCTCTGCTTTGAGGATTGGGCACTTTCAGGCCTGAATCACATTTGCAGTTGGAGTGAGGAGGAAGGAAGGCGGCCTCAAGTCTGACTCTGACCTGCAGACGAGGCCAGCCCTGACCTCTCTTCTGAATTTAGTCCTCAGAGGTGGCCTGGTCCTTACTGCCTCCCTTGGAAGGGCGGGGTCTGCATTCAGCTGGCCACTCTGAGTGCCCACGCAGCCCACCCACACAGTCGATGTGGGGATGGGTGTGCTGCAGGGAGTGGGGTGGTGAGGAGGTTACCTGAGCCATTGGAGTAGGAACCGTATGGGCAGGGCTGGCAGGTGCTGTTGCTGGTTTTGAAGAAGCCTGGGTTGCAGGGTGGGCAGCTGGACTTCTCACCAGAGGCAGGTAGCTTCACCGCCCCCTCAAGGTCCTCGCTACAGATTTTCGGCTTGGCCCATTTGTACATGACCTGTGTCTGCAGAAATGGATTAAGCACAACTCAGCCTGTGTGAGATTTAGGACGTCTTTGGGACTCTGCCTTGAGGATGGGGGCTGGGGGCAGAGATCCAGATTCTGGGCCACATAAGAGCTCCCCCGGGGTGGGGAACTTTGTGTTGGTCACAGATGTATCCCAAGCACCTAGTGCAGTGCCTGATTCCTGGTTGTGCTCAGTCACTATCTGCCAAATGAATGTTGCCTGGGTGACAAGGAATAGCTCTAATGAAGACTTTATGACAGAGAATATGGGACCAGTTGTCTTAGAGAAAGCTCCGATTCCACTGTAGAATCTTATTGCTACCAAGGTCACAGGAAGAGCAGCTGGTGAAAATCCCAGAACACAGAAAGGCACAGGGTGGAGGTGGCTCAGATGCCCCCTGGGGACTGAGGAGGTGGCAGAGATGTCCCAACTTATTTTTTGAGGGGTGCATTCTTTGCTCTTTTATTTATTGGGTAAACGTTTACAGAAAGCCTAATGCATCTATGTGCCAGATCTGGTGTCTCAGAGATGAATGAAATGTGACCCCTGCATTGGGTGCAGAAGTGGAGATGACCCGCAGGAGACTCCGGCTGAATCAGGGGTGAAGGTGGGCAGCTCCATTCTTCCCACATGGCCCTTAGATCGAGTCACACACAAAAAGGTGCCCTTATGGGTTGCACTGAGGGGTTGGTGAACATGATCTGTGCAGATACCATACATGTGAAAAAGAAGGATGAATAAGGCCTCTGTCTGTATTTTTCAAGATAAGAAACCAGTCCTGAAGGAGGGACACAGACTGCTTTAATGATGGGGAGCCCTGGGCTCCTCCTTCCCCTGCTCAGCTCAGCCTGCTGCCTGCAAAGGGCTGCGGCAGCCAGAGCCCCAGGCTTGAACCTCACCTGACTCCTGTGAGTCTCAGGGAGAGGAGGATCCCAGGAGCCGGCAAACTGACTCGGGCCAGCTCTTGGAGCAGCACATTCAGTGGCCCCACTGGATGGGCCATCCTGGTCCCTGAGAAACAACTGAGGCACAGCCAAGGTCAGAAACATAATCACAGGAGCCAGCTCAAGGTGTGTCCCTTGATTTTAGAAGACTGTTCAGAAGACAAACTGAATCACCAGACTGAGCAGAACCAGTGCGGGAATGAGGCACAAAGCAGAAGTCTACAAGGAATGGCTGAGGAATGCATATTCATGCGCACTCCTGAAAGCACACGCTTCAGTGCTCCTCCTCTGAGCTGGGCCTTGGCTGTGCTGCAAGGCGGGAACGCAGGCTTTGGTCTGAGCCAGCATCTAAAGGCCCTGGCAGGGGTCAGACCGAGGCAGACACCCGGGCTTGCAGGCAGCAAGCACACTACTGACCGAGAGGGCCTTGGTGTGAGCCCAGAGAGGGAAGAGAATGGGGCAGAAAGGAGGAAAGACAGCCACATTCAGTCACAGGAGGGAGAAGAGGATTAATTGCCTGCCTTTTATTAGTGAGTCGGCTGAGACCAAGAAAATGAAAATAATGTTTACAACGTCATACAGAATTCCAGACACCACAGAACTGAGTCTAAGGTGCAACTGACAAGACACAGCCATTCTCTCTTGGCTGCTGGGGAAGGGGATGATGCCCCAAATATGTGGGGGAGGTGGTGGTGGTAAGAGATGACCATGCAAAATATTCATTGTTAAGGACCAGACTTTAACCCACGCTTAGTTAGGAAAAGGAGAATTCAGCCAGCCGCCCAGTCAGCAAATATTTATGCACCTAAGAGCCAAGCATCATGCTTAGTGCTGAGTACAGAATTCCCAACTCCTAGTTCTATCCCCTTGAGAATCTCTGGCTTACAGACAGCTCAGCCAGATCCTTCTCCGTGCACCCTCAAGCCCTTCCCTGCTCACTTACACTGTTCCTCCACCCACCAGGCCCAGCCGCCGCCTCCTCTCCTGCTGTGTCCGCTGCCTGGAAAACTCCATGGCTCCTCCCTCATCTCCTTCAGGTCTCTGCTCAAATGTCAGCTCCTCAGAGAGGACATCCCTACCCTTCTAAAATAGCGGCACTACCCTCCGTCATTCTCTCTCTTCTAATCCTGGTTTATTTTTTTCCTTTCTACCACTTACTACCATTTGCTATATTATACAGCCATATGTTGTCTATTATCTCCCTCTCCACTCCCTCTCCAACAAGACTTAAGCTCTGTAAAGGCTAGATGCTCCCTCAGTTTTGTTAAGTGATGCATACCTAGCACCTAGCACCTCGCGCCGTGCCTGGCACAGAGTTGCTCCTCGATAAATATTTGTTGACTGATGAACAAATGGCCACCTCTGAGAGACCTTCTCTGCCGCCCCCACCCCATGTCCTGGTCGCTCCTCCTCTGGGCTCCCTCAGTTCCCTGCACATCCCTCTGGTTGCCTTGACTGGGCCTGTTTTTCTCCTCTCTCCAGCCTCCCATACAGGACTGTGAGCTCCCTGGGGGCAGGAGCTTGTTTTAGTCATTTCTGACTCCCCGGCCTATAGTGCCAGGCCTGACACATCAGTCAGCCTCAAAAAGTGCTTGCTGACTCAGTGACAGTGTGGACTAGGAGGAGGGAAAGTTCTTTTCTGAAGCAGAAAGCCTGGAGGAAAGAGAAGCAACAGAAACGGAACAAGTCAGACCATAGGCAGGAATCCATTCCCAGTGCCAGTCCACAAAAGCAGTGCCGAGGGGGCGAGCCTGAAGAGCCCCGGGAGGACATTGTGCACGGACAGGCGGGTTCTGCCCGGAGTAACTCAGCAAATAGAAGAAACCAAGCAAGAGAAAATGAAGTGGGTTTTTGAAACAGAACATAACATGCATAAACTGTGAAACAGATGCCGCAAAAACAGTTTCTGACCAGAAAATGAATGAAGAGGTCTTGTTTTGCGCCCCCCCCCCGCCCACCTAGCCCTAGGATCACCTTGAAGGCCTGTGGGGTTTTAACTGGTGCCAATGTCATTGACCACTGAAGCTCCAAATGGTGGCAAAGCTCAGGGAGTGGGAGACAGTCCATCTGGGGCTAAGGGGCTCCAAGACTGTGTTACCCACCTGTCCGTTGGCATCACAGGCTGTGTGTGTGCAGAAATAATCTTTGTCTGTGCAAGCTGGGCGCACGCTACAGGAAGAGGATCCTTTCTCTAAATTGCCAAAGCAAGAAGAAATATTTGGAGTTACATAAGAAAGTTGAGCTCCTGGCCTCTTCATGGCCCTGTAACTCCCAAGCCCCTGGGTGCACTGCCATACAGATATTGCCGGAAGGAGAAAATCCTGCACACTCACCCTTCCCCTTGCCTCAATAGTGTCATTTCCAGTTCCCCAACCCCACTCAGGCTTCCCTTTGCAAGTCTTCCAGGTGCTGATGAGAAACCACTGTTTGCCGCTCCCCTTCTCCCGCCCCATGGGGCAGGGGATGGAGAAGTGGCCTGGTCAAAGGACCAGCAAGGAGGGTAGATGGAGACAGCCTCTTGCAGGTTAACCACTGCCAACCCAGGTTCCCGGAAACCTGGGGAGGTTCAGAAAGTTCACCATCTTCCAGGTGCCTTAGTGTCAACCGTGGGTGTGGTTTTTCTACTCCTGAAGTGTTGAAGTAAAACATGACTTTGCTTTCATACTCATTCCAAGTCTTTCTATGAATGTTCTAATATATGCCTAGAATGAAGGCCTTCCACCTTGGAAATTTCCTTTTCTTTATGCAACCATTCTACACAAAACAGGTTTGTAATTTCCTTGGACTCCACCTAACACACAAGGTTCTTCCCACTTGCCTCAACCCAAGCATCCCAACACTATTATTATTATTATTATTATTGAGATGAAGTTTCACTCTTGTCGTCCAGGCTGGAGTGCAATGGTGTGATCTTGGCTCACTACAACCTCCGCCTCCCAGGTTCAAGCGATTCTCCTGCCTCAGCCTCTCGAGTAGCTGGAATTACAGGCATGAGCCACCATGCCCGGCTAATTTTGTATTTTTGGTAGAGACGGGGTTTCTCCATGTTGGTCAGGCTGGTTTTGTGATGTGCCCTCCTTGACCTCCCAAAGTGCTGGGATTACAGGTGTGAGCCACCGCACCTGGACTCTTTATTGTTATTTTATTGTTGTTATTTTTTAGAGACAGAGTCTTGTTCTGTTGCTGAGGCTGAACTGCAGTGGTGCAATCTTAGCTCACTGCAGCCTGAAACTCCTGGGCTCAAGTGATCCTCCGGCCTCCCGCACTGGCCCAACACTATCTTTAACTCTTGATTTATACCTAATGAAAAATGTTAACTGCTGGGCATGGTGGCTCATGCCTGTAATCTCAACACTTTAGGATCTCTTGAGCCCAGGAATTCAAGACCAGCCTGGGCAACATGGCAAACCCTTCCTCTACAAAAAATACAAAAATTAGCCAGGCATGGTGGTGCAGGCCTATAGTCCCAGCTACTTGATGCTGAGGCAGGAGAATCGCGTGAGCCCAGGAGGTTGAGGCTGCAGTGAGCCATGATCATGCCATTGCATTCCAGCCTGGGCAATAGAGAGAGACTCAGGAAGGAAGGAAGGAAGGAAGGAAGGAAGGAAGGAAGGAAGGGAGGGAGGGAGGGAGGGAGGGAGGGAGGGAAAGAAACAGAAAAATGTGAACTATCAGTTTTCTTCTACTGTCTGAATGTTCTCCTCATGTCTGTGTTAGCTCTGTGCTAACCCTTGAACATCTGGATAGCGAGAACTACGTCTATGAATCTCTATTCGTTATTTATTTATTTATTTATTCTTCCCATCACATGGGTTTGTTTTCTTTTTTTTCTCTCTCCTCCTTTTTTTTTTTTTTTTTTTTTGGTAGAGACAGAGTCTCGCTATGTTGCCCAAGCTGGTCTTGAGCTCTTGGCTTCAAGCAATTCTCCGGCCTCAGCCTCCCAAAGTGCTGAGATTATAGGCATGAGCCATTGTGCTTGACTCTCTCTTCAAAGCAGTGGGTTTAACTTGTTTTGAATTTAAAAATTCTTTTTAAAATTTGAAAAAAGATATGTTTCTGTCTACCTAGAACAAGATGCATAATTCAGCACAGAGGGACCCGTGGACTCCTGCTTTTGACTGACTTGGCCAGGAACAATGTGGGGAGGGAGAGAGGCTGAAAACATGGGGAGGTGCCAATTCCTAGGTCTAGAAAAGTACAAGTTATGTGTTAGAAAATGCATTCTGCACCAAGACCTTTCTCTGCTTGTCAAATATTTGCCCAACCTGACATCCTAGCTCTGGGTTTTAGCAGAAATGGCTCAGCTGTTTACACACTGATCTCTGTTAAGGTGGTTTTAATAAATGATTAACCAAGATGCTGAGACTGACCTCCTTTCCCAGCTTGGGTTTCATCAAGGTGTTTAAATTGGATGCCAGTCAAGTTTGGAAGATGGGCCTCTATGTTTGGTTGAGGGAGTGAAAAGTGACTTAAGTAGGATTGGCCCTGGGCAAAACTGGAAGAAGATAAAGTTTATCTCAGGGGCTCCAACTACTCTTCCTACACCTGCTTCCTCCTTTCAATATCCTCCTACCCCGCCCCCTGCCTCCAGGAGTACAATGTTCTCACTGGGATCTGTTTTATCAAACTAAAACATTTCTCCTGAGGGTTTCGGTACTGAATGGACACTGGCAACTGACAGGCACTCAGAATATATTTGTAAATGCATGGACCTTCTGTCACTCCCTGCACACACAGTCTATCATAGGCTATCATCAGAGTCTCCCCGCATTTTCCCAGTCTCTCACTGACCCTGTATTCTGGAAGAGTCAAGTCTCAGAGAAATATGACTCTCTTTGTACCCCAAGATGGTGAAGTTGTCAACAAGTTGACTATGTTCCTCATAGTAAAAACTCACTGGGCAGGTGAGGTGGCTCACGCCTGCAATCCCAACACTTTGGGAGGCCAAGGCAGGTGGATCATCTGAGGTCAGGAGCTCAAGACCAGACTGGCCAAGATGGTGAAACCCCGTCTCTACTAAAAATGGAAAAAATTAGCTGGGCGTGGTGGTGGGCGCCTGTAATCCTAGTTACTCAGGAGGCTGAGGCAGGAGAATCACTCGAACCGGGAAGGCAGAGGTTGCAGTGAGCTGAGATTGTGCCATTGCACTCCAGCTTGGGCAACAAGAGGGAAACTCCATTTCAGGAAAAAAGAAAAAGAAAGAAAGAAAGAGAGAGAGAGAGAGGAAGGAAGGAAGGAAGGAAGGAAGGAAGGAAGGAAGGAAGGAAGGAAGGAAGGAAAGAAGAAAAAACTCACTTCTCAGTCAATGGGGCACATTGAGAAATCAGTGGCAGAAGGAAAATAGATTCCAAGAATTCAGACTCCCAACCTAATGCTTTTATAACATCACTCTGGATAAAAATCAGCTTAGATAGAGTTGATCAAAACACTCCTATGCAGTTTTACTAGAACCACCTTGCCATTCAAACCCTTGCCCAACTGCTGGACCAGTAAAGGGAGCCAGAGATTTAGACTAACAAAGGTTGCTGTTGATAGAAGCAGAGTGGGGAAGAGGAATAAAAAATGTAAGTGGAAAAACAGGGATCTAGACTTACAGATAAAAACTTCCCCCAAGACCTAAAGATGTCTGTTTTGGTTGAAAACTACACCCATTTGGCAAGATCTGTGTAGGTGAATATGACTTTTGTGTTAGGAATAGTGTAGAAACAAGCAGTTCACAAGGTCAGTGGCTGGTCTTGGCTGAGCAAACACATACTTCAACACCTGTGTGAAGTTTGGCATGTCTTTGTAGGGACAGGTGGGTCTGTTTGAGAGAGGGCCTCGTGCTGGGTTTACATTTAAACTGCATAAGAAAGGAAAAGTAGAATAGTTGTGAGTGTTTCCAGGGAAAAAGATGGGACTGTTTCTCTCTCCCTTCTTGTTTGTTTCAGAACCTGTCTTGGAGACTGGCCCTCATACCAATGTCTGGACTGCCTGAGCAGAAAGTCATCCGCTGGCACTGCCCATCTCACACCAGAGCCTCGATACCCCCTGGAACTCCCTCAAATGACCACGTCCTATTTTTCAAATTGGAATGCTTTAGGAAGCTATCCTCAAACTGTAAAAACAGGCTGCTTCCAGCTGTCACCTTACTTTCCCTCAAAGCAGTGGGTTGCAAATTGTGTTCTGAGGAACCCTAGATTTCCCAAAATGCCTGATTGGACTTCAACGAATGCTCTCAGGCTGATACAAGATTGTAATTTGCATCTTTAGACCTTGTTATCAAAATGTTTTTGTTTCTCAATATAGGCTCATGAAATTAACTTTGATAATAATTGTTATATGTTAACATGTATAAATTTATACATTTTAACTCTACTGTATCTACTGTTTATATTATAATCTTTTTTTTTTTTTTTTTTTTTGAGACTGAGTCTTGCTCTGTCACCCAGGCTGGAGTGCAATAGTGCGATCTCAACTCACTGCAACCTCCACCTCCCGGGTTCAAGTGATTCTCCAGCCTCAGCCTTCCGAGTAGCTGGAATTACAGGCACATGCCCCCACGCCCAGCTAATTTTTGTGTTTTTAGTAGAGACGGGGTTTTGCCATGTTGGCCAGGCTAGTCTTGAACTCCTGATCTCAAGTGATTCCCCTGCCTTGGCCTCCCAAAGTGCTGGGATTACAGGCGAGAGCCACCACCCCTGGACTATATTATAATCTTATACAATGTTTCACTTAAAATTTCACCACTGGCCAGGTGCGGTGGCTCACACCTGTAATCCTAGCACTTTGGGAGGCCAAGGTGGGCAGATTACCTGAGGTTGGGAGTTCGAGACCAGTCTGGTCAACATGGTGAAACCCCATCTCTACTAAAAATACAAAATTAGCCAGGCGTGGTAGCACCTTCCTGTAATCACAGCTACTCGGGAGGCTGAGGCACGAAAATTGCTTGAACCCAGGAGGCGGAGGTTGTGGTGAGCCGAGATCATGCCATTGCATTCCAGCACTCCAGCCTGGGCAACAAGAGTGAAACTCCATCTCAAAAATAAATAAATAAATAAAAATATAAATATAAATAAAAATTCGCCACTTAAAAAATGACTGGACCGGGCACAGTGTCTCATGTCTGTAATCCCAGCACTTTGGAAGACCGAGGCAGGAGGATCATTTTGAGGCCTGAAGTTCGAGACCAGCCTGGGCAACACAGTGAGACCCTGTTTCTACAACAGCAACAAAAAGATTGCAACCCTTTCCTTAGCTTTCCTAACCCCTCTAGCTCTGAGCTGCTTTTTCCTTTTGACATGACGCCATGGCACTTTTTACCATCCCACATACTATATAATGTATTATATATGTGTCATCTATTTCTTTTTGTTTATTGTCTCTCTTCCCCACACCCCCGAATGTAAACCCCATAAAAACAGGGAACTCTGTTTTGCTCTGATGTAGGCCAAGTACATAGAATAGGGCCTGGTGGACAGGAGAGGCTCAATATTTATTGAATGATTCATTTTTATTTCATTTTTTTAGAGACAGAGTCTCACTCTGTCACCCAGGCTATAGAGCGATGGTGTGATCATGGCTCACTGAAGCCTCAACCTCCCAGGCCCAATTGATCTTCCCGGTTCGACCTCCCAAAGTGCTGGGGTTATAGGCTCACAGCTTGAGAGGCTGAGGCAGGAGGATCACTTAAACCCAGGAGTTCAAGACCAGCCTGGGCAACTAGCAAGACCCCTGTCTCTATAAAAATAAAAACAAATAATGAGATGGGTGTGGTGGGGCACGCCTGTAGTCTTAGCTACTCAGGAGACTGAGGCGGGAGGATTGCTGGGGATGGGGAGTTTGAGGCTGCAGTGAGCCATGATTGCAACACAGTACTCCAGCCTGGGTGATAAAGTGAGATCCTATCTCAAAAAAAAAAAAAAAAAAAAAAGACAAAGTGATTAATGGATATATGGATTGGCAAGAGTATTCCAGGATCCAGAAAGGAAGGGTTTAAGAATCATCATCCTCAGCTTGACCAGAAGATGGCTCTATTCCCTGGTTTCTCCTTGTGTGTTTTGGTGGTACCCTCTATCTCCAAACTCCTCCCACCCTCAGAAACATCACCTGAGTATTTGTCAGGGTCACACTGGTGGCAAGAAGTTTCTCCTTTATTTGAATAAGAGTTGGCTGGACAAAGTTTGCAGAAAGAGGAGCCCTTCTTGGATGCATACGTGCCGGGTTTGCAGGGGAAGCATTCTGAAGTGTAGGCCACCCCTAGGGAGGAGGAAGAGTCAGAAAAGCAAGGATTCAGCCTGGAGACTGAGTCCCCAGGAGACTGCAAAGTCAAGAGCCCAGGGAGTCAGTAACCCTGGTCTCAGTACCTGTTATGGCGATGTTTCTCACCAGCACAGGCTTGGATACTTTGGACCATACCGAGAAGGCTGTGGTTCTCCAATAGAGGACATTATTGCCTCGATTTAGCTCCACCTAAAAACCACAAACAGGAGCGTTCGTTCATCACAGAGAGAAATCTCGTTAATCTGTCGGTATAGCCTCTTGTTGGGATGACTCCTCTTACTAACTGCATGGTAATGCTTCTTCTTCTGACCCTCTTCCTCCTCGTCCTCAGCTCTGCCCTTCCTCCCAACTTAGCACAGCTCCTCTCTCTTTCTAAGCCTTCTCTTACAACCCTTCCACTGCTCCCTGGATCACATATCCCATGAGCATCTCTTATGGTGAGACCAGTAAAGAGACCTGAGGATCCTGACAATAGGGTGACTGGCACCCCCTCATTCTTCTGTGGTTTTGCAGGAGACAGCCCCCCTCCCCAGAAGGCCCAGTCTTAAAGCTGAAAAGCT
This sequence comes from Trachypithecus francoisi, assembly GCF_009764315.1. Taxonomy (NCBI): domain Eukaryota; kingdom Metazoa; phylum Chordata; class Mammalia; order Primates; family Cercopithecidae; genus Trachypithecus; species Trachypithecus francoisi. The sequence goes on from NW_022681470.1 coordinate 112,756,043, forward strand.
GCTGGTCTTTGGAGTCAAGCCATAGAAGCGACAAGTCAGCTCCCACCCATATTCTGTCAATGCTAGAGGACAGCAGCTACAGCATCTTCATCATATCACACTCCTGCCCTCCAGGGACATCAGGGTGGAGGCTCAGACTGGGAGGAAGCACTCTCTGACGAAGGCCCCTGGGTCGCTTTTCTGGGATCTCTGGGAGAAGGCTGGTGTGATACTCACACTGTGGAATTCCCATCCTTTCTCTGTGGTCTTCATCCACCTGGAGTCATCTGCATTGGGCTGGCACTGGTCATTCTGAACCTGACATAAAAGAGTTTGGAACCAGAGTCTCAGCTTTCTAAGGAAATAGATATCTTTCCCCACATTGCACCAGTCCTCCAGAGGGCCCTTCTTTATATGGGAAGAGTTGCCAATTTCCTTTAGGGACTGAGCTCAAAACATATGAGCCTCAAAGTAGGGCAGGAATTAGTCACACACACAAAATGAGCATTGACACCAAAGAAATAACTTGTAACTCAAATATGCTGTTTTCATGTCTGAGCTGGATAAAACACTTAGAAATCTCCCAGACAACTCTTCCCCCAAGAGTCCTTTCACTTTTGCCTTTTCTCCTTGCCTCCTGGGGCCTCAGCTCATTTTGCCCACAGCTCTCTCCAGAGGCAAAACAACAGTGATTTCCCAAGCAGGGCTACACTCACAATGGATTCCTCAAATGGATCTGAGCCCCAGAGAGACTTTAGCTCCCACCCTCCACTGTGGCCAGGGGCTTACAAAAAACTCAAAGATGATGCTGGAGTCTGGGTAGTAGTATTCGAAGTTAACGGTTCCGGATTGCTTCAGGTTGACAGCGTACATCAGTGTGGCTGTGCATTCGTCTGTGTTGGAGGCGATGTAGTCGCCCTGGGGAACCCACTTGGACCTGTGAAGGAACAGGAACCAGGTTTACAGGCAGGAGCACAGCCCACCAGGCTTTGTGCCATGTGCAGGTCTCATGTTCTGCTGGGTCTTTGGGAATTTTCAGGCTTGTGATTCACAAACTGAAACTTGGACCTGAAAATGCTCAGTGAAGAAAGACAAAAGAAGCTCTCAGGTAGGTCAAGGACCTGGAGTGCAGCTAAGAAGAGGAAGGCAGACAGGTGAGGAAGACAAGCAGGCTTGCCTCCACATTGTGCAGAACTACCTGGGATACGGGTGGCAGGTGAAGTTGGGGAGGGATAACTTTTTTTCTTTTGAGGCAGAGTCTTGCTTTGTCTCCCAGGCTGGAGTGCAGTGGCGTGGCCTCAGCTCTCCGCAACCTCTGCCTCCCGGGTTCAAGTGATTTTCCTGTCTCAGCCTCCCGAGTAGCTCGGATTACTGGCATGCACCACCACACCCGGCTAATTTCTGTATTTTTTTTTAGTGGAGACAAGTTTTCACCATGTTGGCCAGCCTGGTCTCGAACTCCTGACCTCAAGTGATCCACCCACCTCGGCCTCCCAAAAGGCTGGGATTACAGGCGTGAGCCACTGCACCCACTCAGGGAGGGGTGACATTTATTGGTTGTTTACTACCTCCAGGCATTGCACTACGTGCTTTATATTCATGATTTATTTTCATCAATAATAGGAAATGTTTTTCCTGTTTCAGAGATGATGAAACTGGGGCTTGGAGAGTGCCAAGCCCAATATTATGAAGCCAGCGAGTGGCAGGGCTGAGATCTGGTCTGCCAAACTCTAAAGCTGTCAAATAACTCAGTAGACACAGACATTCTTCAGAACTCAGACATCCACCCAGTCTAGTCTACCTGTTTTTCCAGAAATGTCTACTATAAAGATGCCACATGTAAATGGCTTTTATGGAAAGGGGGAGGGCCAGAGAACCCCGGAGACAGCCGACCTAGTCATGTCTGTTTTGTCTCCTAAATATGTGTTCACTCTATCCACCCTGTCCACGGGCTATCCCTGTGCTCACCACCACAACATCTATGAACTAGCCCCCAAACTTGTCTCTCTGAAGCCAGTCCCGCATCCTCCTAGCCCTCTTCATGCTGCAGCCCAGCAGACAGATCCTCCAGAATAAACATCTGACCATGGCACTCCCTTGCTTCAAATTAAAATCCCTGGGACTGACTCTCTGTGGCCCTTAGGATAGGGTACAGACTCCTGATGCACTCTTTATACTCCAACTCTATGACATTTCTTTCAATTCCTCTGCCAAACTTTCTCTTACCTCTGGGCCTCCTGACATCCTCTTCCCTCTTCCTGGAACAAACTTCCTCCTCTCTCTCTCAGTTTAACTCCTACACTGTCTTAAATGCCACTTAATCTAAAAAGTCTTCCTTGATTCTATCTGCTTCTGCTATGGGTGCCCTTAGTTCTCTTTGCTCCCCTTCTCGTAGCCATAATCCCATGATATTTTATTTATTTTTAGTATATTATGAAATATTTAAGACCTATACAATGGTATAATGAACATTTACCGACCCACCACCCTGCTTAAGAAATTCAACACAGCAGAAGCCTCTGTGTACCCTCCGCTAACCTCATCTGAGCCTTTTCCTGGAACACACTGCCTTCCCCACTGCCAAGTGACCACTTTCCTGAATCTGGTGTTTAACATGTGCATGCGATTTTCTACATGTATGTATCTCTAAACAATAAACTGTATGGTAGTGCTTCGCATGTTTTAAAGCTTCACATAAATGGTATTATATTTATAGGCTCTGAAACTCGCTTTGGGAAGGGAGGGACTTCAATATACTAACTGTGAGATTCATCCATATTCACACATCCAGCTCTTCTGGCTTCATCTTTACTACTGCATAACATTCCTTTGCATGACTCTACCGTATTTATTTGTGCATTACTTTGATGGACATTTGGATTGTTTGCAGTTTCGTGTGCACATTCTGCTGTGTTGCTGTCTCCTTAGGCACATGTCTGAGTAGAATGCCTGGGAGGAGAACTGTATGTGAGCCTCCCATTTACCAGCGACTGCTGCACTGTTCCTGTTGCTCCACATCCTCTCCAAATTTGAAACTGTCAGACCTTAAAATCGTTGCCAATATTATGTGAGGGAAGAGATCAAATTTACCTTGCTCACTAAAGTATTCCCAGTACCAGTCTGGGCCTGGCACATAGTGGGGACTTGCGGGGTTAAAGAGCTGAACGTGGAAACAGGTAATCAAAGACCATCACACTATTGCACTGTTTTGCCTAAGACCAGCCCAGGTTTCCAGTTGCTTGGTAATGGTCAGTTGGGTGGGCATGGTGGCTCATGCCTGTAATCCCAACACTTTGGGAGGCTGAGGCAGGGATCACCTGAGGTCAGGGGTTCAAGACCATGGAGACCAGCCTGACCAATATGGTGAAACCCCATTTCTACCAAAAATGCAAAAATTAGCTGGGTGTGGTGGTGCATGCCTGTAATCCCAGCTACTCAGGAGGCTGAGGCAGGAGAATCGCTTGAACCCAGAAGGCGGAGGCTGCAGTGAACCGAGATCGTGCCATTGCACTCCAGCCTGGGTGATAAAGCGAGACTCCATCTCAAAATAATAACAGTAATAATAATAATAATTAATAATAGCCAGTTAAAGGATTCTCAGATTAGCCCACAGATTTCCCCGTGTTTGCCAGAATAATATGGTTATTTTCAGCTCTTTGACAGTCAGTGTTATTCTCAAAATGAAAACATATAACATGAGCTCATCCAAAATATCCCAGCTAACCCAACAGCATTGATTTCTCCTTGTGGAAAGAGATAACCTTTAATGCTTATGTGCTCAATGATGTCAGCTATAAATAACTCTTGAAGTTTGATGAATAATTAAAAAGATGCCATAAGTGGGTTACATTTGCAAAATGCATCACAATTCTGATTTTTGTCAGAGTTGCCCCTGGTGAAGACATTTCATATTCAATAATAACAACATGTTTTGATTGATTTCTAGTGTCAGGCATCGCTCTAAATTCTTTACAAGTATCATCTCATCGATCCTTACCTCAACCTATTAGAGTATTATTTTTATCATCCTTTGTAGAATGAAGAAACTGAAGCCCAGAAGTGCTTAGGAAACTTACCCTAGGTCATCCAGTTGTGATCTGCATATAATGTTTTTCATTTTTAATATTTACATTTATCTCTCATTCTTGTTTCACTGTCACAGTCTTTGAGTGTCTGCTCAATCTTTTCCACTAATATATGACATTTTTTCTATTGCTCCCACATCACTCCTGTTCCCTTAGCTTATGCTAGTCTCTGATCTCAGACTGTTGCCAGTACCTTAGCCCTGGGACATCAACCCACGACCCATGGAGGATCCCTGAAGGCTCAGGATCCTGCCATGGAGATTCCATTCAGCTGGTCTGTTTTGTCACCAATTATTTATTTTGTCTATTTTGGGCCAGACACTACGTTAGATGCTGGAGACACAGTGATGAACAAGACAAGTATGATCCTTTCCCGCTTGGGGCTTGCATTTGCTTTCTAGTTGAGGAGACAGCAGCTTAACTAATCACACAATCACATAGGAATGACTGTGATAAGTGCCATTGGAGAAATGCAGGATGATAAAGAGCGTATAACAGGAGTCTATGGGGTCAGGGATGGTTTCTTTGAGGAAATGATTTTTAGGTAGAGACATGAGGGTTAAGTAGGAGTCATAGAAGAGGGGACAGAGAGTCACATGTTCAAATGCCCTGAGGAGGGTAAGGAGTGCGATGGTCAGTGTGGCTGGAACACAGAAAGTGAAGACAGAAGGTACTTGGGAGAGGCTGGGGAAATGGGCAGAGGGCAGAGGGCAGGGCAGCAGGGCCCTGAAGGCTGTGGGAAGGTAGTGGACATTGTCCCAAAAGCAACTGGTAGCCATTGAATCTAGGGTTTTTAGCAGGAAATTATTGTGACTGGATTTAAGGAGATGAGGCTGGGTGTAGTGGCTCACACCTGTAATCCCAGTACTTTGGGAGGCTGAGGTGGAACGATCATTTGAGCCCAGGAGTTTGAGTCCAACCTGGGCAACGTACTGAGACCCTGTCTCTAGAAAAAATAAGAAGTTAGCCAGGTGTGGTGGCGTGTGCCTGCAGTCCCAGCTATGTGGGAGGTTGAGGTGGGAGGAAGGTTTTAGCCAGGGGAGGTTGAGGCTGCAGTGAGCTGTGATTGCACCATTGCACTCCAGCCTGGGTGACAGAGTGAGACTTTGTTTCTAAAAAAAAAAAAAAAGAAACAAAAGAAAAGAAAAACAGAAAGATGAATCTGGCTCTTGCTGAGTGGACAGGCCTGGAGGAGGCTGGGAATGGAAGCAGGAGACCAGCTTGGAGTCTCTTGAGGCAGAGCAGGCAGGATTTGGGTAGTTGCACAGCTGAATAGGAAAGCCAAATACTTGCGCTCTAGGTATCAGCTCAATTATTGCCTTTCTGAGGGATGACAGGAAAACCACAAAAACCTCTCCAGATGGCCATTTCCTCTCCATTGAGGGAGAAATATCCTCTTCCTCCCTCCTAGGGATGTCGTGGGATGCCTTAAGATGCAGGCCCTGAAATAGTCCGCGCCGGTGGAAACACAAGTTGTTATTAACCCGCCCACATCCTGGCTTGCTGAGAGATAATGATTTCTGGACTCTCGGTGCAGTCCCCAGAGCGAGAATACATCCTTTCTTTACGTGGCTAGGAATTGACTGAGCCAGGTCTGCACCTTGTCCAGGGCCTAATGACAGTCTCCATTAGGACTCAAATGGGGGTTGGTTGCCTTAACCCACACATTCCCGCTCCTTCCAGCTTTAAAGCTCTCTAGCTTTATCTCTGCCTCCAGTGTTGTCATGCTAATGAATTTGACACTTCAAATTGAACTCTAAAATAACATAACATTAAAATTGGACTACAGATTAAATAGCCACTGCTTGGCTTAGACAAGATTTAAGTATAGGAATGGGAGACATTGCTCCCAGTTTTTAGAAATCCAAGTGTAATACAATTCCTGAGTCCTTTTTATCCATTTGATTGTTTGGGTATAAACGAAACTTTCATTTACTTTCCTCCTGTATTCACTGTCAATATTTAATAAGGAACACTATGACTGCCTTTCAAATCCCCATATTGCCCCCATTTTCACTCCCTAAGACCCAATATTTCCTTGCCCATAATGAATGTTATTTGAATGTGGCATTATGGAGTAGTGGAAGCTTGGGTTTGAATTTCAATCTCGCCATCTGTAAGCCAGATAACAAAGGGCAGGTCATAACCTTGCTGAGCTTCCAGTTCCTCATCTCTGTAATAGAAATAGTAATGCCTATTTCACAGGGTTCTTGTGAGAATTAGAGAAAATAATATATATAAAGCATCCAGAATAGTGCCTGGCCTACAGAAGACATATCTGAAATAGATATCCAGTTCTCCAAGCACCCTGGACTGAGCTTTCCAAGAAAATTTTCTAGTTACTGGGATCTCACAGCATTTGGAAGATTTCAGCCAGCACTGAGCAAAGGCTAGGCAGAATCAGTTTTAGAAGTTAGCACCCAAAATGGCTCATGCCTGGAATCCCAGCACTTTGGGAGGCTGAGGCGGGTGGATCACCTGAGGTCAGGAGTTTGAGACCAGCCTGGCCAACATGGTGAAACCCCATCTCTACTAAAAAAATACAAAAAAGTTAGCTGGGCATTATGGCACACACCTGTAATCCCAGCTACTCAGCAGGCTGAGGCAGGAGAATCGCTTGAACCTGGGAGCTGGGGGTTGCAGTGAGCTGAGATGGCACCACGGCACTCTAGCCTGGGTGACAGAGTGAGATTCTGTCTCAAAAAAAAAAAAAAAGTTAGCACCCAAGCCAGGAAAATACCCAAGCTTTGCATATTGTGTTCCAGTTAAGCTGAGAAAGTATATTGGCTGATGCAAAATTCTGTGGTGGAAATCCAGTTGTGTTTTTTTAGTTTTCGTTTTTCTTTTCCTTTTTTTTTTTTTTTTTTTTAAGACGGCGTTTCGCTCTTGTTACCCAGGCTGGAATGCAATGGTGCGATCTTCGCTCACTGTAACCTCTGCCTCCTAGTTCAAGCGATTCTCCTGCCTCAGCCTCACGAGTCACTGGGATTACAGGCACCTGCCACCATGCCCAGGTAATTTTTTGTATTTTTAGTAGAGCCGTGGTTTCACCATGGCCAGGCTGGTCTTGAACTCCTGACCTCAGGTGATTCACCCGCCTTGGCCTCCCAGAGTGCTGGGATTACAGGCGTGAGCCACCGCACCCAGCCGGTTTTTGTTTTTAATTGAGACAGGGTCTTGCTCTGTTATCCAGGGGTATGGTGGTGTGATCATAGCTCACTCTAACCTTGAATTCCTGGGCTCAAGTCATCCTCTTGCCTCAGCCTCTTGAGTAGCTGGGACTACAGACATGCACTACAACACCTGGCAAATTTTTTAACTTTTTGTAGAGATGGGGTCTCGCTGTTTCCCAGGCTGGTCTCAAACTCTTGGTCTCAGGCAATCCTCCCACATCAGCCTGTCAAAGTACTGGGATTACAGGGGCAAGTCACTGTGCCCAGCTCCAATTGGGTTTTGTTTTAAATAGACTGGGCCATTTAACCCTTGTCCCCTTGTCCACTCTCTTATTTTCCCATGTTTTTTACCTCCCACAAATGCCTGTCCATCACTGGTAAGTTTAGGCCAGTAAGAGTGGGCCAGGCAGAGTCACATCCACCAGTCCTGTGGGCATGGCTACAGGCCTCGTCCTGGCAGCCTGGCTTCCTCTTCCCTCCATCCTCCCTGCCTAGCCTGAGGGGCCGTGGAGGAGGCTGTCCAGTGTGCCCTGCAGCCCCTTCCCCAGTGGGCTGGGGATGGGGTGGGTGTGTGTGCAAACTCACGAAGTGCAGTTCCCGGTGGACTCAGCGGCACTGTCATCCAGCTCCATGTTGGCTGAGAGGCTGGCAAAGCCATGGGGCAGCTCATCCCACTCATCAAACCGAATGCCTGTGCCGAGGGAGTAGCGGCCCTCAGCGCATGGCTTACACGACTGGTCCTTCATATCCAGAAACTCCCCGGCGTTGCAAGAGAAGGCTGGAAAACGGCAGAGACAAGGCGGGGCAGTGAGGTCACGGCAGCCTCAGAAGTGCATGGGCTGCGAGCAACTGAAGGGAGGAGTGCTGGGTTGGGATCTAGGAGTTTGGCCCACTAAGGTTTAGGGCCATGGCATTTACTGTGTGATTTTATTTTTCTTAAAAAAAACTTTTTTCTTTCAGCGGTGATATTCCTTGCTATGTGTGATTCTATTTGTATGGAATGGCCAAAAGAGGCGAAGCCATGGAGACAGAAAGTAGATTTGTGGTTGCCAGGGGCTGCGGGGAGGGGCCTGGGGAGAGATTGCTAATAATATGAGGTTTCTTTGTAGGATGATTAAAATGTGAAATAAGAGTGATGATGGTTGCTGTGAATATTCCAAAAACACTGAATTTTATCCTTAAAGGAATGAATTTCATGGCATATAAATTATATACCAATAAAGCTGTTCTTTAAAAAAAAAAAAAATCTAGGGCCATGGATACTCTGCCTTGCTGTGGGACTTTGGGCTTGTCCCTGGCACTCATTTCCTTTGGAGAGGTGCCCTGACCATTCTGAGAGCTCTCTGGTGAAGAGGATGCCAAGGTCTCTTGTGCTGACCCCTCTGAACGACATATGGCCCTTCAGCCTTGAATTTCTCCCTTGAGCCTCTGGCCTCTGCCTTTCTGGTTGTACTGTCACCATGCTAGGTAGGATTCTCATGACCTGTTAACTCAATCATTGCAATATCCTCCTAAATAGTTCCCTATTCTTATTTTTGCTCATTCTGTGGTCAGAGGTACCTTTCTAAAACACTGATATGATCAGGCACAATGGCTCATGCCTGTAAACCCAACATTTTGAGAGACCAAGGCAGGAGGATCACTTGAGCCCAGGAGTTTGGGACCAACCTGGGCAACACAGTGAGACCCTGTCACTACAAAAAAAAAAAAAATGTTTAAAGTAGCTAGGAGTGGTGGCGTGTGCCTGTCATCCTAGCTACTCAAATGGCTGAGGTGGGAAAATTGCTTGAGCTCAAGAGGTCAAGGCTACACAGAGCTAGGATTGCATCACTGTGCTTCAGCCTAGGAAACAGAGTGAGACCTTTTCTTTAAAAAAATAACACGTAAAACACATACGTACTATGACTAAACAGGCACTCCCTTTTGGTTCTAGAAGTATGCTCTTGGCCTGGCACTCAGTTTTCCATGGTTTCCCTCCAGCCTAACTTCCCAGCTTGACCTCCCACTACAAATCCTTCTCCACCTCAACCCCATCCATCACCTTCTCTGTGTTGCCTCTACCCTGGACCACAAGCTCTTCCTCAAATGTGTCACTCTTCATCCACATCTAAGCTTTTGCTCATGTGGCCCTCCCAGCTATGCCTGATCCCTAAATATTCGTAACTCTCATTGTTTCTCATATCATATATGAGAAACTACACTAGGCTCTGAGCTCCTCCGGTGATGGCTGGCTCAGTGACTGGCACAGACTGGGAGCTTCATGAATGTTTCTGAAACAATGAGTGAATGAATGAATGTCTGCACTTTCTACCACCTAAGCTTCTGAAAGCAGAGACTGGGCCTTATTTGTATTTGCAGTTCACACTGCATGTGCACATCATGGTGCTTACACATAGTGGGATTCACTGAAGTCAGCAGAGTTCAGCAGAGTTCAGTGAAGATGGCTCATTTGTTTCCACTAGTCACACCTCAGTTCTGCTCAGGTCTCAGCAATATCCAGTCATCAATTTAACAAGTATTTATTTGCTCACTTACTCAACCAGGCACTGTACTAAGCTGATTTGAGAATTTAAATATCTTCAAACTCCTTTCCAACTCTTCAAATAATTCCTTAAATCTAGTGCCTGGTTTTTCTTGTTATTCCCTTTGCATTCCTAAAATCATAATGCAGGGGAAAAAGCTGCCAATTGTAGAAAAGTTGTGACTGCAGAATCACAGAGGCAGGCGCTGGGGCTGCGACAAGCCACTGCCTTTCGTATTGCACAATCAGATCCACAGTCAGGAAGATTCTTGTCCCCTGAAGTGATGCCTGGAGCATTTTAAAGGATGTCTCTGCAGAAATTTAGCCTCTCTGACTTCCTTTTTAAGAATGAAAGCAAATCTCAATCTTTCCTAATGACTGATTGTGGCTGATGAGTGAGTGTAGATTGGAGAGACATACACAGGCAAAATGAAAATGTATGCAAACAGAAAAGAATATCTGAGTGCACACAGCTGGCGTTGCTTATGCTGTATCCACTGATGGGATTTAAATTCCTTTAAAAAATGAAAGCAAATTCAGATATCCAGCTTGCTTTCATGAAATACTTCTGCACCAAATCTCATAAGGGTCTGGGATGTGGGGACTAATTGGGGAAAAGATCTGATTCCTTAATGCAGCTGCTCTGCCAGGAAGGGCCCAGATTGGATGGCAGGAGACTTGGGGGAGGGACCAAAGCTGAGTGACAGGGAGGCTCTGAGCAGGACAGCTGCTTACAGCACTCGGTGCCCTTCACGGGGTCGGGCAGGCTGGTGCACAGGCCCGGGGTATGCGGCACGGCGACCCTCCACCTGGAACCCATGCTGTCACACGCGGTGTACTCATAGTGGTACTCAGACTGCAGGGGAGAGAACAGTGGGCAAAATGTGCATTAGCAGTGATCAAACATTAAGAGTTTCCCACCCACTTCCTGCCCAGCACCATGGCTACTGATGCTCATCCTCTCAGAAATGGGCCCTGGGACCCCCGGCAGGGAACTGATGATTATGAGCCGAGTAGAAGAACTACAATGATTTGGATCATTCCTTTCCACCCCGCCACGGTCTAGTCCCTAGAAATCATTTTTATGTGTGACTCTCTTTGTTGTTATGTTTAAGTAATATCCTTACGGAGCAGAGGAATGTGGGAAGGTAACTAAGGAACAAGCTAGAAATAGGTGGAGTTTTTCTTATTCCAAAGTGTAGCATTTATGAACGAGGACATTCTAAATGGAAGGATGTTCTAAATGGAAGCCTTAGTCCACAAAAAAATTTACAAAGCCTCATTACAGAAGTGGTATGTATTTCTATTTCCCTGTGTTTCTTTTTTTTTTCTTTTCTTTTTTTGAGATGGAGTCTCGCTCTGTTGCCCAGGCTGGAGGGCAGTGGCACCATCTTGGCTCACCGCAACCTCTGCCTCCCGGGTTCAAGCAATTCTTCTGCCTCAGCCTCCCAAGTAGCTGAGACTACAGGTGCCCGCCACCTCGCCAGGCTAGTTTTTGTATTTTTAGTAGAGATGGGGTTTCACCATGCTAGCCATGCTGGTCTCAAACTCCTGACCTCGTGATCCTCCTACCTTGGCCTACCAAAATGCTGGAATTACAGGCATGAGCCACCGCACCTGGCCCTATTTCCCTGTGTTTCTTATGCTCCTTTCCACTCAGAAAGACTACAAATTCCCAATTGCATTTTATGAAAATATTATATTTGGCCGAGGCAGGTGATGTGCTCTCTCACTTGAGCCTGTTCATCCCTGACTCGTCTGTGCAATGGGAAACTCATAGTTTAATTGTTTTACCTGAGCTAAAAATAAATGGGATAAAAACAAAACAATCAAATCAAGCATTAAGTAAAACAACAACAACAACAAACAGTTCTACTCAGAACAAAGAAAACATAATTGATATGTCAAATGCCCTTAAGCATTTCTTCCTCCTTTAAATCTGGTAATAAACAACAGACCGTGGAATTAGTGATGATTTTGGCTCTGACAAGTAGTTTACAATCTGCACTTACCTAAAACTATATTCAAGCCCAGAGGTACTTTGTATTACTGTATCCATAAGAAAAATAGAATTAATTTCCCCCTTAACCCACGTGAAAGCATGATTGCATAACATGTACAACGTCAAGGAGCTAAGACAAAAAATACAACAGTTTTGAAGTTTGCTAATCTAATAATGCGTCAGGACCAAAAGGAAAAAGCTTTATTTTTGGGGAGAGGTAAACACACTGCATTTCATCTATTCCAAGATGCGTATTTTTTCCACATCTAACGTCTATGAAATCAAGACGTTTCTTAAAACTGACACAGTAAGGAAGCATTGTGTTATGTTTCAAGGGATAGAGCTTTTTCTTTCTTTGTGACACATTAAAAAAATGGTGTCTTAGAAGAGTGGTGTTTCAGACTTGTTGCAATATAGTAAAGACGTAGTTTCTCTTCTTTCTTTCTTTCTTTCTTTTTTTTTTTGAGACAGTCTTTTGCTCTGTCACTCAGGCTGTAGTGCAGTGGCGTGATCATGGCTCACGGTAACCTTGACTTCCTGGGCTCAAGTGATCCTCCCACCTCAGCTTCCCAAGTAGCTGAGACTACAGGAACCACTATGTGCACCACTATGACCAGCCAAGAGATTAACTTTTGACCAGAATCTTTGGCTTTGGATGTAGATGTCAATGTCATCTAGGAAAGAAAGAATATCAGGATGGGAATTCTTTGTGCCCTTGGGCTACCGTCTCTCTGGGTCTATTTTTCCTAATAATTCTTGTCTTTTCCTCATCTCAGAGGACTCTGAGGATAAATAGGGCAACTATGCATATGTGATGTCAATCCACTTCTTAAAATGATACTCTCAAAAGGGTTTTGCTGCAAGAATGAGGGGTAAAGACCACTGTGTATAAATTAAATGGAGAATTGAGTGAGCAAGGCAGAAAGGACTGTGTGGTGCTCGTGAAATATCCATGCTGGTCTTTTGTGTAGTGTGTTCACAGCTCCCAAATACCATCTCGTTTGATCTGTAGGACTCCCTATAAGGCAAGTAGACCAGGAGTTGTTTCCTTCATTGTACAGACGAGAAAACAGACTCTCAGCGGCGAGATAGCTTGTCCAAGGTCGCACAGCCTGTAAGTCACTGAGCTAGAAACCAGGTCTTCCCACCAGGAATCCTCCACCCTTATAGACTCTGATCAAACACAGACTCACACAGGGCCAAATTTAACAGCCAAATCTAAAAATTAAACATGACAGTGTTGGTTGTCTGCCAGCAGCCAGGCTCACTTCTGAGGCATGAGAATTGGTGTTAAAATATCTAATCTGTTCGAAGATCATCTCAGTTCATTCTGACTGCATTTGGCCTCTTGGAGGCACATGGGCCACATCTGTTACTTTTCATCGTCTTTCATTTGATGTCCCCTGGGTCCCACTCAGGTGGGAGGTTTGCTGAGGAAATGGTGGTTTCAAGCCTAAGAAAATTTCCCTTTCCATATGTGTTCGTTTACTTCATGCCACTTGGGGATATTTACATCATTCAAGGTGGCTGGCTTTAATACACCTGTTTCAAATCTGAACTACACTTTGAGGTCACACCATTCAAGACATAAGCTTAGGGCCGGGCACAGTGGCTCACACCTGTAATCCCAGCACTTTGGGAGGCCAAGGTGGGTGGATCACCTGAGGTCAGGAGTTTGATACCAGCCTGGCCAACATGGTGAAACTCTGTCTCTACTAAAAATACAAAAGTTAGTCAGGTGTGGTGGCACATGCCTGTAACCCCAGCTACTCAGGAGGCTAAGGAAAGAGAATCACTTGAACCCAGGAGTCGGGGCAGAGGTTGCAGTGAGCCAAGATCACGCCACTTCACTCCAGCCTGGGCAAAAAAAGCGAGACTTTGTCTAAAAAAAAAAAAAAAAGACATAAGCTTAGAGAGAGTTAAATCCGGGATAGAACTGGCAGGACTCCTCAATTATATTCAGCGTTCTGTGAACACATAAATTCCCTGACAGTACCTCAGTTTACTCAGTGATCTGTCTGAAAGTATATAGTTTGCATAAAGTGCAGGTCTACAAAGGAGCACATAAACACATTCAGTATATACATCCAGCACGTAACTCCTTCCTCCTCCTTGTGCACAATTCTATGACGCACACCCAAATTACACTGCTAAATGGGACACAGCAGGCAGTGGGTGCTGTCTGTTCATCAGGAAAATAAAGGAAGGGTTTAGAAATGAGGGGGTGGGGAACTTTAGTTAGTGCATCCTTCCCTAGCATCACCCAGCCATGTAATACTCCTGGGCACAAGTGAAGGAAGAGGAAAAATAACACCTGAAACTGGAATATGCTTTGCCTGTATTGACTGATCAGTCGGTAACACTGATCTCTCAGCTCTAGAAGAATTCACTCAGACTCACAATACTTTTAGTCCTTACTGTCTAGGTATTGAATGGACTGCTGAAATGACTACAAAATAAGAAAACTGTCAAGTCAGGAAGGTACCTGGATGGAAATCTGTCCTTCCTTCTACCTTCCCACCACTCGCTTTCAAAATAGTATCTGTTACTTTTTTAAATGATTATCAAAGTAACAGTTTAGAGGCCAGGTAAAATGGTTCACACCTGTAATCCCGGCACTTTGGGAGGTTGAGGCAGGCAAATTATTTGAGGTCAGGAGTTTGAGACCAGTCTGGCCAACAGGGTGAAACCCCATCTCTACTAAAAATACAAAAATTCATTGGGCGTGGTGGCATGTGCCTGTAGTCCCAGCTACTCAGGAGGCCAAGGTGGGAGGATGACCTGAGCCTGGAAGGTTGAGGCTGTAGTGAGCCATGATCATGCCACTACAGCCCAAATGACAGAGTGAGACCCTGTCTCAAATAAAAAAAGGAACTGTTTAAAGACTAGGGATTGGAGGTCATCTATGGATTAGATGCTAGAGCTGTACTTTGTTACCATCCACTGTGGAAGACGAATAAGGTTTAAGCTGGTTAGCTGATGACAGAGATGTGGTCCACGATTCAGGTGGAAGGAGAGTCCTAGGCACTGGGTTAGCCTCTTTCATGTGCCCTAAGTAAACAGGCAAATGAGAAGTGATCCCACTACCCCTTCCCACGTGGCGCTCGACCTCCCTAAGCCATAGCTGCCTCACTGAAAAATGGGGATATAGAAACCTCTGCATCATACAGGGTCTGGGCTGCTGTATCGTTATGCAGGCTCTTCATAGGTTACCTGGCTCAGGGCATGAGTGGAGGGTGAATTCTAGCTCAGACCTTGCATGCTAGGTGGTGTGCCCTATTGAAGGGTTGCATCTGCCCAGAGAGGGAGTGCCTCTTCCCCCTGTGCGACAGGGCCGCCTGCGAGCATGATTAAGATGATGTAGGTCAAGCACTTCACACAGCAGGTTTTCCAATCTTCAAAACAATCCAATGGTAAATTATTTTACCATTTTACAGATGGGAAAATTGAGTCATTGAGCGGCAAAGTCACTTGCTCAAAGCCACACAGCCAGGAACTGCCAAACCAGGATTGCACCCAGGCTATCTTAGTCCAGAATCTGTTTTCAAGGCTGCCGGTGTTTGAGAGCAGCCTGTGTAGGCTCCTATCACACTTACAAACTGTGTCTGGGGCTCAGCAGTGGCTCTCAAGATGTTAAAAACTTTGCAAGGAAAGCCAACCGCATAAAAAACTTTGCAAACAACGCCCAAGGGGAAGGGACCCAAGTCCAAAGCCGTGTGCAATGGGAAGGTGGAAAGGCATTTTGAACCTTGTTGGAGGTTCAACAAAGACATCTATTGTTTGTGCCTACCCAGTGTCCAACCCCCTTCTTCTGAGAGCAGCACCTCTCTGGGAGGAACTATTGCCTCCTTATTATATACAGTCTTGATGGGATTGCAAGTGAGGTGGCCCACCTTCCTCTGCCATGGGTGGACACATGACCCACACTAGGCCAATCAGATGCTCTTTGTGGATAAGTGGAAGATGGGATGAGGGGGAAGAAGACATTTAGCCACTAAGCAGGGACCTCAGGTGGGTGGGAACTGAGGGAGGGATGGGGCAGGAAAGTAGGGGAGCTGGGGATAAGGCCCCTCCTTACTTCCCAGTTCTACCTAGGGCTGACCTTGGAGCCCCCCAACCAAACTCCACAGAATAAAAACATAAAAACTATGCCAAGTGAAATAAGCCAGTCACAAAGACAAATACTGTATGATTCTACTTATACAAGGTACATAGTAGTCAAATTCATAGAGACAGAAAGAATGGTGTCTGTCAGGGGCTGGGGGAGCAGGATGGGGAGTTACTGTTTGATGAGTATAGCATTTCAATTCTGTAAGACAGTTCTGTGGATAATGACGATGGTGGTGCCGATGGTAGCACAACAATGTGAGTGTACTTCATGCCACTGAACTGTAGATGTAAAAATGGTTAAGCTGGTACATTTTATTATGTGTATTTTACCACAACTTTAATTTTTTTTTTTTTAAAAAGGTGATACCACAGGTCCTACAGAACATGCCCAATCTCTAAGTTATTCTATTGAATACTCCAGAAGGCAGAAGCCTGATGATCTGATAGTCTAAATTTGAGAAATATCTCCAAAATAAAAAATATTTTTATAAAATATAAATCTATATATATTTAGAGATGGTGTCTTACTCTGTTGCCTAGGCTTGAGTGCAGTGGTATGATCACAGCTCACTGCAGCCTCAACATCCTGGGCTCAAGTGATTCTCCCTCCTCAGCCTCCTGAGTAGCTGGGACTACAGGTGTGAATCACTATATCTGGCTAATTAAAAAAAAATTTTTTATAGAGATGGAGTCTTGCTATGTGGCTAAGGCTGGTCTTGAACTCCTGGACTCAAGCAATCCTTCCACTTTGGCCTCACAAAGTGCTAGAATTACAAGTGCGAGTCACCAAACCCTCCAAAAATATTTTAATTATCATCCATATGATTGGCCAAACTCAGAAACACCAAGAGGGAGGAGTGGAAGGCAGCAGGCAGAGTGCACATTGTGGCAGTGTCACTGGACATATCCGGGCTGTGGTGGGTCCCTCACACTTATTTGGTCTCTATTGACAACTTTCAAAAACATTGCATTGCAGTTGTGCAAATACATATTAAGTGCTAATTTTTTTCAAACATTCTGTTCTTTTAGAATTAAAGTGTTTAAATGTCTCGGCATATTTTTTTTTTTATTATAAAATATAAAATGTTTTTATAGCTCAGGAACAATATCTCGGAAGATATTGTTAACTTGGGATATGTCTGTTCTTCTACATTCTAAGAAAATAATGTTCACTCATCCCACATTCAACAAGCACATACTGAGGCCCTGTTACGTGCTAGGTTCCGGTGAAGCAGTGGTGTTTAAAACCTGTGGATTTCTAGAGCTTTTATGTGTATGTGGTGGGGAGTGTGCTAGCAAGGATGGGATGGGGAGGAGATAGACCATAAACACACATCCCAAAGAGGTTTAGTTGCCATTGCAAGGTGTTGCTTGCCCCTATTTCTCAAGAGCAGGGTCTTGGTGTCTAAGGACTGTGGCAAAAACAGTAACACATCTCTAACTCTGATCTGACTAACCATTAAACCACATTGTTTCTCTTCCAAGTGATGGTGGTTTGAAAGCCAGGACAAGCCAGCTCCCACAGACGTTTAGCCTAGTTGCTTCGAAATAACCCCTGCAACAGCAGAGCTAAGAAGACAGGGATGACTGGTCAGAACTCTCCAAGAGAGAAGCACAAGGTGACCAGGTGGCAGTGAGGTCTACTGTTCTACCAGCCTTCTTCTTCCTGCCAGGGCACTTCTCCAGCCCAGCTGGCCAACGATGACTGCAACGGATGGCCCAGACTGGCTGAAAGCCCCTCAAATGGGGCCTCTGGGGATTAACATGGGCACTCCCCAGCCTGCGAAGGTCCTCGGGGGACGCGAGGGCTAGTGGTGAACTAAAACAAGCAGTCTCTGATACTAGGAACAAATGACCTTGGTGGTCATTTGACTCATTCTACCCTGAGTCTCCTCATCTGTAAAATGAGACAGTTGGACTTCTAAGATTAGACAACTTCTAAGATTCCTTCCATTTCCAAGAACTTATTATTTCGTACTGGTACCGACATGGAAATCTGTCCTTACTTCCATCTTTTCCCCCTTTTCTTTCTTTCTTTCTTTCTTTTCTTTTCTTTTTTTTTTTTTTTTTTTTGAGATAGAGTTTTGCTCTTGTTGCCCAGGCTGAGTGCAGTGGCGCGATCTCGGCTCACCGCAACCTCTGCCTCCCGGGTTCAAGCAATTCTCGTGCCTCAGCCTCCTGAGTAGCTGGGATTACAGGCATGTGCCACCACATCTGGCTAATTTTGTATTTTTAGTAGAGACGGGGGTTTCTCCATGTTGGTCAGGCTGGTCTCGAACTCCTAACCTCAGGTGATCCGCCTGCCTTGGCCTCCCAAAGTGCTGGGATTACAGGCGTGAGACACCACGCCCGGCCCCTTTTCTTTCAAAATAGCACATCTTAGTTAAAAATAATTATCAAAGTAATACCTGTTAAGTGCAGGAAAGATGAAAATACAGACTAGAATAAAAAAGAAAATAAAAATCTGGGCCGGGCACAGTGGCTCACGCCTGTAATTGAGGTCAGGAGTTCCAGACCAGCCTGGCCAACATGGTGAAACCCCATCTCTACTAAAAAATACAACAATTAGCCTGGTGTGGTGGCGGGCGCCTATAATCCCAGACTGGAAAATCGCTTGAACCCAGGAGGCAGAGGTTGCAGTGAGCCGAGATTGCACCATTGCACTCCAGCCTGGGCAACAGAGCGAGACTCTGTCCAAAAAAAAAAAAAAAACCTGCCACAAGTCCACCAAACAGAGATAACTACTTTTAACATTTTGCTGTATTTCTTTCCAGATTCGGATTATATACATGCATGTACACATGCAGATGAAGATCATATGGTATATAGTTTTGTATTCTGACTTTCTTCCTTTTAATTTTCGGTCGAAAGCACTTTCCGACGTCCTTAGTGGCTGCATCATCGTTTCTTTCACCATTCTCCTATTGTTGGACCTGGAGTTGTGTTCCATTTTTCCTTATTTTAAATAATATTTAAATGACACTTTCTTTGACTCTCTAATTATTTCCTTTGGATAAATTCCCAGAAGTGGAATTACGAGGTTAAAGAGTATGAGTTTCTTTGAGACTGTTGATCAAGAAGGGAGATTTCTAAGAGAAAACAGACATCCCTAAGTCTTTTCTCCCACTTTTACTTTTTGATATGGTAAATTTATAAAACCTATTATGGCAAATTTGAAATACATTATTTCAAATATATATTCAAAAAAACAAAACAGTGCAATGAGCCCCCGTCTCATCGCCCAGCTTCAATACTCACCAATTTCTGACATTCTTTGTCTATCTCTACCCCACTACATCTGCCTCCACCCGCTCCTCCCCACATGAGATTGTCATTTTTCATGGTCCTTTTTTTTTTTTTTGGAGACAGGGTCTCACTCTATCACCCAGGCTGGAGTGCAGTGGTGTGATCTCGTCTCACTGCAACTGCAGCCTTCAACTCCCGAACTCAGGCCACCCTCGCCTCAGCCTCCTGAATAGCTGGGGTTACAGGCGTGCACCACCATGCCCGGCTAATATTTTTGTAGTTTTAATAGAGATGGGGTTTCACCACATTGCCTAGGCTAGTCTTGAACTCCTGAGCTCAAAACGATCTGCCCGCCTCAGCCTCCCAAAGTGCTGGGATTCAGGCGTGAACCACCGTTCCAACTTCATGGTCCTTTTTTAAAAGGTAAAATTTATATACATTGAAATGAACAAATATTAACTCTACAATTTTGATAGATGGCTATATTTGAGTAAAACATTAACAGGGCTAAGAATAACCACCCAAAGACTACTGGGGAAAAGGGCACAACTTCTCTACCACTCCTACCTCCCGGAGCGAAAAGACAGAGCCAAGCAGGTGTCTCACATTCTAGAGTCTTAAATCCACTGCTGCATAAAGTCACAAGCAGCCAAGGAAGCAAAAGATCAACATGACTTGGGTTTGTCTTGGCTGAGACAGGATCTGCGTCAAGAAACAGGTTCTTAAGTAAACCTGGGTTTTATCTGGAGCCAACTTTAGACTGGATGCCTTGGGGTCTGGAGGAGGCCACTTCTTCCCTTGTTCCCAAAAGATCTGCTTTCAGAAGAGAAGTTTCTCTTCTCCTCTCGCAGTCCCTAAAAATCAGATTCTTTAGGGAGAATATCAAAATTAGGGCCTGGGCGCAGTGGCTCACACCTGTAATCCCAACACTTTGGGAGGTCAAAGCAGGAGGATTGCTTGAGACCAGGAGTTCAAGACCAGCCTGGGCAATATGGCAAAACCCTGCTCTACAAACAAATATAAAAATTTGTCAGGTGTAGTGCCACGTGCCTGTAGTCCCAGCTACTTGAGAGGCTGAGATGGGAGGATTGATTGAGCCTGGGACGTGGAGGCTGCAGTGAGCTGTGATCATGCCACTGTACTCCAGCCTGGGTGGCGGAGTGAGACACTGCCTCAAAAAAAAGGATGAGGCTGGGTTGCCAGGCAAATGCCCTGGAACTGGGTATAACAGGGTCAATAGGTAGTTGTTGATCAGTTGCACATACTTCTTCACCTGAAAAGTACTTGACCCAGACCAGAGCAGATTCCATTAATCAACCCCAAATTAATGGAAGCCCTGTGTTACTTCTGACAAACTCTAAAAGTTCCCTGACTGTTAGGGAGAGACTAGCCCTTTGCTGGAAAGTACCAATGAATTCCGCTTAGCATTGGAACGTGGAAAACCGTGGGGAAATGTCAGAATTTGGAATATGAGTCCCCCAGATGAGATTTTCTCTCAGGTCCAGCCCTTGCGGGTGTTTTGTGAACTCCTGGTTTTCGTACTTTTTGCTTCAGAGTTCCTCTGCTCAAGCTTTGGGTGGATGGACTGGTTGAGGCTCAGGGGCACTGCGACCTCACTGTGTCCCATTGTGAAGAGGAGTCCTGAGGGGAGAGGACGTTTCCCATTGTTCTCCAGCTGGTCACACCTGACCTGGGAAAGGCAGCTGGGCTCCTCCCACTCTCCCTCTCTCCTCCCACTCCCTTAGGACTGCTGACTCAATAGGCCTGGGTGCACCAGCTCTAGACCTCTGGGGCCTATGTTTGTCTGATCAAAACTGCCTGGAGATCATGTTAAAAACACATTCCTGGGCTCTACTACCAAGATCCTGATTCTCTAGCTCTTCTTCTCCTTCCTTCCTTTTTCAAAACTCACTCTTCTGTGCCCCAAGCCTTAAATATTTATCCCATTTGAAAGTAAATCACATAAACAAATATCTCACAAGATAGGGGTCCTTAACCTATGGTCCACGGACCATATACGGCCAGATGCAGAATTTCAGATATGTGCATTTTTCTGGGCAGTGGGTCTGTTGTATGACTTCAAATCCTCTAAGGAGTCTGTTATCCCCCTCCTCCTCCCCACACAGGAAAACATTACCACCTGCCATCATGTATTAGTAATTTTAAAGTAGCTTAATATTTTACCAGACCAAGGCTGTTTCCTTTTAACAGGATGGCTGAAATGCTTTAACCCAGTGATTTTCAAATTATGCTCCAGAGTCTAGGGTTTAGAAGAAAGCCAGCCCCTTCAAAGGAGGAAGTAGAGAGTCCTCCATTAACGGAGCAACATTTTAAAATATCTTTTTCTTGTTCATGCTTCTAAGTTAAAATTTTGTTTGAACCAAAAACTTCACACATCAAAAATGTTAGGATGCCAGAGTCTTGACTTGAATGGGTTGCTAAAGGTGAAACTGCAGGCACCGAGGCAGACGCACAGGGTCAAGGGTGACTTCTGGCTTCCCTTTAGTCATCCCACTAATTAGTTGCTTCCTCTACCTACAAGTAAGACCTCTTCTCCCCCAGCGCAAGCACCAGACCCAGCAGCAGTCGAAGAAGCAAATAGACCCTAGTCCTGCCAGCCTCTGCTGGCTGTCCTCAATCCCTAGACCGTCACCGAGCAATATAGAGCCGGGGCGCGGGGGCTCCCAGTCTACAGGAGTCTGGGGGAACCCTGGCCTTACACTGCCCTTTCTTTCAGCATTGCTGTATTCTACTCTGGCTTTCCAGCTTCTATTTTGATCAAAAACCGCAGAGACAGCACCTGGTCCCCCTGGCAGGGCCTACCCCGCTGGCTTGGCTATGGATACATCACACAAAGCAGACAGTGGCCTCCACACGGACCTGGGGTAGTTTGTACCACCGTGCTCTGGGCCAGGCAGGACCTTGACCACGTTGTCCAGTCTGTGTGTAACTTAAGCTGCCTATTTTAGGCAGAGCCTTGGCGTGAGGGTTCTTGGAAGACGCTGACCAGTCCAGTGAGGGAGACAGGACTGCGGCAATAACAGCACCCTAGTGAGCACCTCTAAGCTCCCATGTGCCAGGCTCGGGGCCCGGCACTGTACCT
The DNA here is from genome assembly GCF_009764315.1 of Trachypithecus francoisi. NCBI lineage: Eukaryota > Metazoa > Chordata > Mammalia > Primates > Cercopithecidae > Trachypithecus > Trachypithecus francoisi. Next base: position 112,778,262 of record NW_022681470.1, read on the forward strand.
GCATCTTCTTCCCCTTTAGCCCTCACAAAAGCCTCCTGAAGTGCTGCCAATAGTATCCCCTCCGCCTCGACCTCCTTGTTCACAGCAGCAGTTGGCTCCCCCATCTCAACGATCCATTGATCCTTCAAATCTGGAATGACTGAATTTTTTTCCATAGCACTTGCCACCTTCAAACACACACTTTATACCTTTACTATTTGCTGTGTTTATTGTCTGTTTCTGCCCCTGTCCCCGTTCTAGATCAAATGTAAGTGTCATCAGAACACAGGTCTTTGTTTTTGTCCATGGGCGTAGCCCAGACACCCAGAACAGTGCCTGACATAGTAGTTTTCACTAAGTATTTGTTGAATGACTGAATGGTGGGCCAGGGTGTGGCCCTAGAACAGATTGGGAGCTGTGCAGGTGCTGGGATTACAGCCAAAAGGTCTAGACCCTGCTCTTTTCCTGCCATCCCATGCTGCATGACCGTGGCCAGTCGTTCAATCTGCCTTATCTATAAAACAGGGATGGTAACACCCTTCTAAGATGATTAAATAGTTCAGCAGCTCTCCCCCACAAACCTGAGTAACACTGATCTCTCTGGATGATTAGGGGATTATGTTTAGGAAAGCTCTTTGTAAACTGGTTAAAAAAAAAAAAAAAAGTCAGCTACTGCCCTGACCCTGCCTGAAGAGGGTTTATGAGGGAGCACCCAGGTGTTCTCTCCTCTCCCTGGCAGCAGGGCTGAGAGAAAGGAGCCCCGCTGACATTTCTAGCCTAAATGTGATCATCCTCAGCAGTTAGACCCTCCTCAGTTTCCCCGTCATGTTTACCACCTGCCCGATGCGCCCTCTTTTCTAATCCCAGTCTTCTCATACATATGGAGCAACACCTGTCCTCTCTCCACTTTTTCTCTCCTAGCAACTCCCCAGAGCTAATCTCTCCAAGAGAAAGCCTGGTCGCTGACATTTATGACAATCTGTAACTGCGGCCAGTCCCTCAGGTGCTGAGGGTTTTCCAGTACTGGTTGTAAATATCCCTAGGATTGAAATGGCTTTGTCACCAAGAAACAAAATGTCCCTTTATAAATTCCAATCTCTTTCTGATAGGAGAGAATATATAGCACACACATCTGTCTACAAGGCAGGGCTCTATGAGGTTATATTCTAAAGATGTGCTTCTATCACTTTTTAATGAGACCGAAATGTTCTATTAAATGTTTTTCACCTGAGCTTTTAATCATACATATCAGAACGAGGCAATCTAGTCAGACAAATGTTTAATGACATGTGTTAACCATTATAGTATATAGTTATACTATAGTAATTTCACTGCCCTAAAAGTTGTCTGTGCTCTGCCTCTTCCACAGCCCCCCACACAAACACACATAATCCTTGGCAATCAGTGATACTTCTGCTGTCTCCAAAGTTTTGCCTTTTCCAGAATGTCATATATTTGGAGTCATACAGTATGTGGCCTTTTCAGATCAGCTTCCTTCACTTAGTAATAGGCATTCAAGTTTTCTCTATATCTTTTCATGGCTGGATAGATCATTTTAGACTAACTGTTTAATTTTGTTATCATTTGATGTTACTTAAAAAAATTAAATAGGCCAGGCGTGGTGGCTCATGCCTGTAATCCCAGCACTTTGGAAGGCTGAGGTGGGCAGATCACCTGAGGTCAGGAGTTCGAGACCAGCCTGGCCAACATAGTGAAACCCTGTCTCTACTAAAAATACAAAAAAAAAAAAAAAATTAGCCAGGTATGGTGGCAGGAACCTATAATCCCAGCTATTCCGGAGGCTGAGGCAGGAGAATCTCTTGAATCCGGGTGGCAGAGGTTGCAGTGAGCCGAGTGTGCGCCACTGTACTCTATCCTGGGTGACAGAGCAAGTCTCCGTCTTGAAAAAAAAAAAAAATTAAGAGCCAGGCATGTTGGCTTGCACCTGCAGTCCCAGCTACTTGAGAGGCTGAGGCGGCAAGATCACGTGAGCCCAGAAGTTTGAGGTTACAGTGAGCTATGATTGCACCACTACACTCCAGCCTGGAGGACAGAATGAGACCCCCATCTCTAAAATAATAGTAATAATAAATCTTAGTTTAGACATATCTAAGTTCACCTTGATGAATACCTTCCCTTAAGAACAGCCACAAGGTTACAGTGCCTGCCTTTGTCTTTGTGTTGACAATTGCTGTCTCACCTAGTGTGGCTGGAAATTCTTTTACATTTCTCTCTTAGAAAAGTGGATTCTCAAAAGAGAAAAAGCAAGAGAAAAAACAAAAGTGGGTTCCATTCCTGCAGCCTCCAGCCTCCTTGAATCTGGGCAGGCTTGTGACTGCTTAGACCAAGAGGCAAAACACAGTGAAGTGACACCCAGTGACTGCCAAGGCTAGGCCATAAAGCGTCACACAGCTTCCACACTGATACATATATCTAAACACGGATTTATCTTTTTAGAGTCACACAGCTTCCACACTGATACATATATCTAAATACGGATTTATCTTTTTCTTCCTGCCCTGGAATTCTTAATTTTTGAATCTGGGATTTGTATCTTTCTTTTTCTTTCTTTTTTTTTTTTTTTGAGACGGAGTCTAGCTCTGTCGCCCAGGCTGGAGTGCAGTGGCGCGATCTCAGCTCACTGCAAGCTCCGCCTCCCGGGTTCACGCCATTCTCCTGCCTCAGCCTCCCGAGTAGCTGGGAGTACAGGCGCCCGCCACAGTGCCCGGCTAATTTTTTGTATTTTTTTAAGTGGAGACGGGGTTTCCCTGTCGTCTCGATCTCCTGACCTCGTGATCCGCCCGCCTCGGCCTCCCAAAGTGCTGGGGTTACAGGCGTGAGCCACCGTGCCCGGCCTGTATCTTTCTTTTTTTTTTTTTTTAATCGAGACACAGTCTCACTCTGATTACCCAGTCTGGAGAGCAGTGACTCAATTTCCGCTCACTGCAGCCTCGATCTCTCCTCAGGTGATTCTTCATCTCAGCCTCCCGAGTAGCTGGGACTACAGGCATGTGCCCCCATGCCCGGCTAATTTTTTTGTGTTTTTTGTTTGTTTGTTTGTTTGTTTGTTTGTTTTGAGGCAGAGTCTCGCTCTGTCGCCCAGACTGGAGTGCAGTGGCGCAATCTTGGCTCACTGCAAGCTCCGCCTCCCGGGTTCACGCCATTCTCCTGCCTCAGCCTCCCGAGGAGCTGGGACTACAGGCGCCCGCCACCTCGCCCGGCTAGTTTTTGTATTTTTAGTAGAGACGGGGTTTCACCATGTTAGCCAGGATGGTCTCGATCTCCTGACCTCGTGATCCGCCCGTCTCGGCCTCCCAAAGTGCTGGGATTACAGGCTTGAGCCACCGCGCCCGGCCTGTTTTTGTTTTTGAGATGGAGTCTCGCTCTGTCGCCCAGGCTGGAGTACAGTGGTGCGATCTCCGCTCACTGCAGCCTCCATCTCATGGGTTCACTCCTTTCTCCTGCCTCAGCCTCCCGAGTAGCTGGGACTACAGGTGCCCACCACCACGCCCGGCTAACTTTTTGTATTTCTAGTAGAAATGGGGTTGCACCCTGTTAGTCAGGATGGTCTCAATCTCCTGACCTCGTGATCCACCCTCCTCAGCCTCCCAAAGTGCTGGGATTACAGGCGTGAGCCACCGCACCCGGCCTTGTGTGTGTATTTTTAGTAGAAATGGGAATTTGCCACGTTGCCCAGGCTGGTCTCGAACTCCTGAGCTCAAGTGTTTCACCTGCCTCGGTTTCCCACAGTGCTGGGATTATAGGTGTGAGCCACTGTGCTGGTCTGAGATTCATATCATTTATTAATTCTGAAATTTTTAGACATATTCTCTTTGAATATTGCCTTTGTTCCTGCTTTTGCTATTCTTTCTCTCTTCAGAAATCCCATTAGATGTAAGTTGGACCACCTGATTCTATTCTCTCTTTCTATTTCTATTCTATTTCTCATTCTACTCTCTCTTTGGTCTGTACAAAAAGTACAAAAATTAGCCAGGCATGGTGGCACACGTCTGTAGTCCCAGCAACTGTAGTCCCAGTTCCATCTCTCTCTATGCAGCACGGAGTAATGTTTTCTTCATAGTCACCCACTTCATTACCTAGTCATCTCTTTCAAATCTGCAAGGGAACCTAGTCACCGAGTTTTAAATTTCTTTTTTCTTTTCGTTTTTTTTTTTTTTTTTTTTTTTTTGAGACAGAGTCTCTCGCTCTGTTGCCCAGATTGGAGTGCAGTGGCGCAATCTTGGCTCACTGCAACCTCCGCCTCCTGGGATCAAGCGATTCTCCTGCCTCAGCCTCCGAAGTAGCTGAGACTACAAGTGCACACCACCACGCTCGGCTAATTTTTGTATTTTTAGTAGAGACGGGGTTTCGCCATGTTGGCCAGGCTGGTCTCAAACACCCGATCTCAGGTGATTGGCCCACCTCAGCCTCCCAAAGTGCTGGGATTATAGGCATGAGCCACTGTGCCCAGCCTTAAGTTTCAATGAATATTGTCTTAGTCTGTTTGTGCTACTACAACTAATTACCTAACATTGGGTGATTTTTAAAGAACAGAAATGCATTTTTTTTTTCACAGTTCTAGAGACTAAGAAGTCCAAGATCAAGGCACCAGCATTTGGTGTCTGGTGAAAGCCTTCTTGCTGCATCCTCACATGGCAGAAGGTGGAAGGGCAAGAAAAGGGATCTACTGCCTCTGTCATGCTCCTTTATAAGGGTACCTAATCCCATTCACAAGGGAGAGATCCACACGGCCTAATCACCTCATAAAGGCCCACCCTTTCCCCAGCAAACAGATCACAAAAAAGACCCCATCTTTTAAGATATCACATTGCTTACACCCGAATTTTGGAGGAGACCTATTTAAGCCATAGCAAATGTATATATTATGTATATGCATAATATATAACATACATTTGGCTTTGTTTCCAGAAGTTGTTTGATTCTTAAAGCAAGCAGAGAGAAAAGACAAAATACCTATAAAAATACTAAATTATACTTACAGCAAACTTCTGCACAATACAATAACATCTAGGAGACAATGGGAAATATAACCAAAGTACTGAGAGAAAAGGCCAATCCTATAATTCTATTGCTTTTTTTGTTTTGTTTGAGACAAAGTTTGGCTCTTGTTGCCCAGGCTGGGGTACAGTGGCACAATCTGGGCTCACTGAAACCTCCGCCTCCCAGGTTCAAGAGATTCTCCTGCCTCAGCCTCCTGAGTAGCTGGGATTACAGGCATGCACCACCACACCCGGTTAATTTTTTGTATTTTTAGTAGAGACAGGGTTTCGCCATGTTGGGCAGGCTGGTGTCGAACTCCTGACCTCAGGTAATCCTCCCACCTCAGCCTCCCAAAGTGCTGGGATTACAGGCATGAGCCATTGCACCTTACCTAGAATTCTATTTCTAAGAAAATTATTCAAGAATGAGATTAAAAAGTCAAAGTTTGGGCTTCAGAACTCTTCAGTCTACCCTCATCACTTCTCAAAATATAATTTTAGTCTGGGTGGAATGGCTCACGCCTATAATCTTAACACTTTGGGAGGCCAAGTTGGGCAGATCACCTAAGGTTGGGAGTTCGAGACCAGCCTAGCCAACATGGAGAAACATCGTCTCTACAAAAAATTAGCCAGGCATGGTGGCACATGCCTGTAATCCCAGCTACTTGAGAGGCTGAGGCAGGAGAATCGCTTGAACCCGGGAGGTGGAGGTTGTGGTGAGCCAAGATCACGCCATTGCACTGCAGCCTGGGCAACAAGAGCAAAACTCTGTCTCTAAAAAAAAAAAATATATATATATATATACACACACACACACACATATAATATATAATTTTAGATAATTCACCTTTCCTCTCCAAAAATATTGGCACTCAGTAATCCTTAAGATTAAGTTCAAACTTTAGGCCAAGAGCAGTGGCTCACACCTATAATCCCAGCACTTTGAGAAGCTGAGGCGGGTGGATTGCTTGAGCCCAGGAGTTCAAGATCAGCCTGGGCAACATGGTGAAACCCTGTCTCTACAAAAATTAGCTGGGCATGGTGGCTTACGTCTGCAGTCCCAGCTACTTGGAGGGCTGAGGGGGGAGGACTGCTTGAGCCTGGGAGGTCAAGGCTGCATTGAGCAGTGTTTGTCCCACTGCACTCCAGCCTGGGTGACAAAGTGAGACCCCTTCTCAAAAAAAAAAACAAAGTTCAAACTTTACAGGCAGCTGAACCTCACTTTACCATTTATTTAAAAATTGAGATGTAAATCATATGCTCTAAAATTCAAATTTAAATTATACAATTTAGGAGGTTTTAGTATATTCACAAGATTGTACAAGCATCACCACTATCTAATCCCAGGATATTTTCATATTCTGAAATTATTTTCATATTTCATATTCATCAGCAGTCACTTCCCATTTTACCCTCCCCACAGCTCCTGGCAACCATGAATCTATTATCTGACTCTACGTATTTACCTATTGTGGACACTTCATTTAAACACAATCATACAATATGTGGTCTTTTATGTCTGGCTTCTTCTACTTAGCATAATGCTTTCAAGTAGCAAGTTGTACCTACTGTACCGTGATCAGTACTTAATTCCTTTTCGTGGCCAAATCATATTCCATTGTATGGGCCGGGCATGATGATTCATGCCTACAATTCTAGCATTTTGGGAGGCTAAGACGGGTGGATCTCTTGAGGTCAGGAGTTCGAGATGAGCCTGGCCAACATGGCAAAAGCCTATATCTACCAAAAATACAAAAGTTAGCAGGGTATGGTGAAGCATGCCTGTAATCCCAGCTCTCAGGAGGCTGAGGCAGGAGAATCACTTGAACCCAGAAGGCAGAGGTTGCAGTGAGCTGAGATTGCACTACTGCACTCCAGCCTGGGCGACAGAGTGAGACTGCTTCAAAAAAAAAAAAATCCACCGTATGGACATAGTACATTTTATTTTATCCATCCATCAGTTGACAGACATTTGGGTTGTTTCTACTTTTTGGCTATTATGAATAATGCTGCCAGAACAATCATGTACAAGTTTTTGTGTGAATATATGTCCTCAATTCTCTTGAGAATATATCTAGAGTATAATCGCCAGGTCATATAGTAACTCTATGTATAACTTTTTGAGGAACTGCCAAACTGTGTTCCATAACAGTGATACCATTTTATATTCCCACCAGCAATGTATGAAGTCTCCAATTTCTCCACATCCTCACCCACACTTGTTATTATCTGTCTTTATGTGGTCCACTTTATCTTTGAAGCACGTCCTTTACGTCTCCCTGACGGAAACCTCTCTTTCCGTCAGGACTGTGCCCGGCTATGGACCAGCGTACACTTGTATGAGATCACAAGATCTGACTGTGCTCACCTCTTCCCAGTTCCATGCTCAGTGACACTGATAGCTTGAGATTGACTGTGATGGGAGTATTTACGCCATGGAATTCAGCAAACACTATAAATCGGGACTTCCCTTCACCTCCCTAAAGAGCCAGTTGTTAAACATTTACCAGCACACCACTGACAGTATCCATTTACTCCTAACTTCATAGCTTTCTTTGACTTGCTCTTTTCTTCAGCTTCTACCTACACGTCTTCTAGTTCAATTAAAGTCCTAGTCTTTTCTAAAGCTCAGTTCAACTCTTTTTTGTTTTTTTCTTTTTCTTTTCTTTTCTTTTTTTCTTTCTTCAGAGTGCCAGAATTCAATCAACTCTCTTACACAAAGCCATTTTCATAGTTTCAGTTGTCTTTATGGCCTTATGATTCCTAGATTATATTTTGAGCTTACTCTTGAGCTCCAAATTATTATCCTTAACTGCTTATGGGGGCATTCCACAGGCACCTCAGACCCAACTTTTAAAATATAGTTCTCTCCAACGTGTATTCTGGATGTCAAAGAAAATAAAATAGGCCAGGCACAGTGGCTCATGCCTATAATCCTACCACGTTGAGAGGCCAAGGCGGAAGGATCACTTGAGCCCAGGAGTTCAAGACCATTCTGGGCAACATGGCAAAATACCCCATTTCTAGAAGAAAAAAAAAGATTAGCCAGGTGTGATAGTGCACTCCTGTGGTCCCAGCTACTTGGGAGTCTGAGGTAGGAGGATCATTTGAACCCTGGATGTCAAGGCTGCAGTGGGCCATGATTGTGCCATTGCACTCCAGCCTGGGCACAGAGCAAGACTCTGTCTCAAAAATGAAATAAAATACAGTGCTCAGCTACTCTCCCCACCAGCATTCCATATCTAATTGAATAGTGACATCAGCCACCTTGTAGTGGCAATACTGGCTCTTCAGGGTTTTTTAAATAATACTTTGGGCCGGGCGCGGTGGCTCACATCTGTAATCCCAGCACTTTGGGAGGCCGAGGTGGGCAGATCACGAGGTCAGGAAATCGAGACCACCCTGGCTAACACGGTGAAACCCCGTCTCTACTAAAAATACAAAAAACTAGCCGGGCGTGGTGGCGGGCGCCTGTAGTCCCAGCTACTCGGGAGGCTGAGGCAGGAGAATGGCATCAACCTGGGAGGCGGAGCTTGCAGTGAGCCGAGATGGTGCCACTGCACTCCAGCCTGGGTGACAGAGCGAGACATGGTCTCAAAAAAAAAGAAAAAAAATTGGCTGGGCGCGGTGGCTCAAGCCTATAATCCTGGCACTTTGGGAGGCCAAGACGGGCGGATCACGAGGTCGGGAGATGGAGATCATCCTGGCTAACATGGTGAAACCCCATCTCTACTAAAAAATACAAAAAACTAGTCGGGCGCGGTGGCGGGCGCCTGTAATCCCAGCACTTTGGGAGGCCAAGGCGGGCGGATTATCTGAGGTTGGGAGTTTGAGACCAGCCTGACCAACATGGAGAAACCTCATCTCTACTAAAAATACAAAATTAGCCAAGTGTGGTGGCACATGCCTGTAATCCCAGCTACTAGGGAGGCTGAGGCAGGAGAATTGCTTGATACCTGGGAGGCAGAGGTTGCAGTGAGCTGAGATCGTGCCATTGCACTCCAGCCTGGACGACGAGAGCAAAACTCTGTCTCAGAAAAAAAAAAAAAAAAGTGGCAGACATGACAGATGAGAAATAATATTCCTCAAGAATTTTAAAAAGTGATTTATTGAATGCTCCCTAGCTTCTTTTTTTTCTTTTAACCTCCAATTCATATCAATATCTGGCTCAAAATTCAGCTCCTCCAATCTCAATCCAAATAATTAAAGCTAATTTAAAGGAACCCCTCATTCTTTATGTATTATACTTTGATGTTGTGACTAACACACTGGCCCATGAGCACTCTCCAGTCTCTGGTTCTGTTGTTTCAAAGAGAGAAGCCTGTGGTCAAGATTGCTATAATGTCTTCTGTGTATCCCCAGTGTCTATAGTGTGCCTCGGGAGTGCTTGTTCATACAAACTAACTCTATTTATTTATTTTATTTTTATTTATTTTTATTTTTTGAGACTAGGTCTTGCTGCGTCACCTAGGCTGGAGTACAGTGGCGTGATCATGACTCAAGGCAGCCATGGCCCAAGCAATCCTCCCACCTCAGCTCCCCAGATAGCTGGGACTACAGGCGGTGCCACCACACTTAGCTAATTTTTGTATTTTTAGTAGAGACGGGGTATTGCCATGTTATCCAGGCTGGTCTCTAATTCCTGGGCTCAAGTGATCTGCCTGTCTCGGCCTCCCGAAGTGTTGGGATTACAGGCATGAGGCACGGCGCCCAGCCACAAAGTAACTTTAGTAGTAAGTTCCAAGGCAACGGGGGCTACTTCCTAGGAGGAGAACTAGGGGGCCAGGATAGGGGTAGGAAGGACACTTACTCTTCATTCTGTACCCCCTTATACTTTTTAAATTGATTACCATGTGGATGAATTACCTATTTAAAAAATTGTTTTAAATTAAGTTTTGAAAAAAAATTTAACCCCTCTTTTAGGGAGAAGATTCTTTTTTTTTTTTTTTTGAGATGGAGTTTCGCTTTTGTTGCCCAGGCTGGAGTGCAATGGCATGATCTCAGCTCACCGCAACCAGGGAGAAGATCCTTTAGCAGGACACTCAGAGCTGGGACTATTGGGAGAAGGCTGAAGCAGCATTTCACCACCCTGGGCAGGACCTGATACCGTCATTGGGTTTCTCATTTGACTCTGACCCATGGGAGAAAATGTTCCTTCATGAGAACATTAGGAAATCAGGAAGTTTTAGCCTGCTGCTGCTGCTGGTGGTAGGGAAGGAGGAGGTGAAAGAAACAGTTTCTCGGCTCGGCTGGGCATGGTGGCTCATGCCTGCAATCCCAGCACTTTGGGAGGCAGAGGCGGGCGGATCACAAGGTCAGGAGTATGAGACCAGTCTGGCCAATATGCTGAAACCCCGTCTCCACTAAAAAAATACAAAAAAATTAACCAGGCGTGGTGGCACATGCCTGTAATCCCAGCTACTTGGGAGGCTGAGGCAGGAGAATCGCTTGAACCCAGGAGGCGGAGGTTGTAGTGAGCCGAGATTGCACCATTGCACTCCAGCCTGGGCAACAGAGCAAGACCCTGTTTAAAAAAAAAAAAAGAAAGAAAGAAAAAACAATTTCTCATACTGTGTTTGATATTTTTTCTATGCCTCACAAAGGGATCTTATCGGCTGTGGACACACTTGTGATATATGAGCGCTCTGAGCCATAGAGGCCAAATAGACACCTGGCAGGTGCCTCTGTGTCCTGTAAAATGAAAACTGTGCCAGTGACTGGTGTGGCTATGGATATCTGTATCACATTTGTGAAGGAAACACTGAATAAAACCACAGGCCATTCTCTGGGACAAAGCTGCACCCTCAGCCATCACCTAGTGTCACCGACTGAGATTCTGACCCAGCCTCTGCCATCACCAGGTGAATTGGAGATGTATGAGTGGAGAATTATCTCTAGAATGTCAGGCTTCCTCTGGTCAACCTGATCGTAAAGGCAAACAGAAGCCAGGTTCTTGCTTAAGCAGGTTCAGCTGCAACCTGGGGCCACGCTCTAGGGGCAGGGTTGGGTGGACGTATACCTGACTAGGTGCTTTTAGAAGAGATTCCCACTAGTTGATAGTTTCTGCACCAGCAAAATCCTTTCACTGTCCCATCTAGCTGGAATGTAGTCTTTCTACGCCTCAGCTAACTTGACCTTCATTCTAGAAACAGCTAAAGAATCAGAAAAGTCTGTATACTTTGTGGAGAAAAGAACAAAGATCTTTCTTGTGTCCCCTTATACTTTTTGGATTGATTACTATGTGGATTACTTGTTAAAAAAAAATAAATTTAGGCCAGGCGCAGTGGCTCACGCCTGTAATCCCAGCACTTTGGGAGGCTGAGGCAGGCGGATCACCTGAGGTCGGGAGTTTGAGACCAACCTGACCAACATGGAGAAACCCCGTCTCTACTAAAAACACAAAATTATCTGGGCATGGTGGCGCATGCCTATAATTCCAGCTACTTAGGAAGGCTGAGGCAGGAGAATCGCTTGAACCCAGGAGGCAGAGGTTGCAGTGAGCCGAGATGGCACCATTGCACTCCAGCCTGGGCAACAAGAGTGAAACTCCATCTCAAATAAATAAATAAATAAATTTAGGCCAGGCGTGGTAGCTCACACTTGTAATCCCAGCACTCTGGGGGGCCGAGGCGGGCAGATCACTTGAGGTCAGGAATTCGAGACCAGTCTGGCCAACATGGAGAAACCCCATTTATACTAAAAATACAAAATTAGCTGGGCATGATGGTGCATGCTTTTAGTTCCAGCTACTTGGGAGGTTGAGGCAGGAGAATCCCTTGAACACAGGAGGCGGAGGTTGCAATGAGCCGAGATCGTGCCACTACACTCCAGCCTGGACAACAGAGTGAGACACTGTCTCAAAATAAACAAATAAATAATCAAATATTTTTTAAAAATTATCACCTTGCCTTTATCACTTACCCCTCCAGAGTGACATGGGTTTGCAACTGAAACTCTAAGTAAAAGCATCAGAAGAGGGCATTATACCTGCTCCCCCACCTTGCAGAATGCCCTCCTGGTCCCCTTCACCCCTCAAATTCACCAGTCCTGGCTGAAGTGCCCTTTCCCGGTCCTTTGTGATAGGGCCCCTAATCCTTCTGGCCGGTGGGAGCTCCCTCCTCCACAACGGTCATGGTGCAAAGATCACAAACTGCCTTGCTGTGTTGTTACTGTTCAGTTCTCCTGGTCCCAGTTAGATGGTAAATTCTTTGACTCAAGTGTGTCTGTGACCTAAACATCTAAATGTGTTTTGCCTACAAACAGACACTCCATGGCTATTTTGAAGAATTCCCTGATAGGTGGACACACGGTCAGAGGCTGTTGCTAACTGAGAGGTTTAAATTTCTAGAGGCACAGGAGTTCATTCTTTTCAGGGTATTTAGCAGTAATTATACCTACAATTAATTTTTTAAAATCACAAGCACAGTAAAGAAATGTGTGGAACAAAAACTGGAAGTCCTCCTTCACCTCTCCTTAATGTGCCCCGTTCGTGAGGGATGCTCTACCTCACTCGGTTCCTGCATTCATCTTAGGGCTGCTGTAACAAAGTGCCACCAACTGGGTGGCTTTAAACAACAGAAATTTGTTGTTGCACAGTTTTGGATGCCAGAAGCCCAAAATCAAGGTGTTGGCAGGGCTGGTTCCTTCGGAAGCTGCAAGGGAGAATCTGGCCCCTGCTTCCGCCCTGGCTTCCGGGGACAGCCAGCCATCCTTGGATTCCTTGGCTTGTGGCAGCATAACTCCAACTCTCACACGGCATTTTCCCTGGGTGTTCATCTTTGTCCAAATTTCCCCCTTTTTATAAGGACCCCGGTCATACTGGATTAGGGCCTAACCTAATGATCTCATTGTAACTTGACTATATCCACAAAGATCCCATTTCCAAATAAGGTCTCATTCTGAGGTGCTGGGGCACACAGTGGCTACTCTAAGGTACATATGAATTTTTGAAAGACACAGTTGAACTCAAAACAGTACCTGTACCTCAAATTTTCCATCTAGACAAGGGGAGAAGCATAGCTCTTCGTTCTATGCTGTGAAATTTGAGAATTACTTCTTAGACCCCCCCAAGAAAAAGAAAAAGAAAAGCAGAATCATGTTACCTCCTTGAAGGAAATAAAATTGTTTATTGGGCGTCCCTCATGGTCCTTGAACTTTGAACATTTTATCTCTTTAATTTTCATATCCACCCAGAGATCCTTGACATCAAAGACTGTCTCATGCATAGGCATGTCCCCACCACCCAACTCAGGGCCTGGTACTGCAGGATTTGTAGAATCAATAAACTCTGTGGGGATAGATATTATTTCCTCCATTTTAAGAATGAAGAAACCAGTTAAGAGATGGTCAGTCATGTGCTGCAAGTCACACAGCTGGTATGTAAGCTATGGATTTAGGATTGAAACCCAAGCCTGCCTTTCTTCAAAGCTCTTGTACTTTCCATAAAGCTTAAACCAATGGTTCCCAAAGTGTGGTTTCAGGACCTGTGGGGGCAGCAGCAGCGGCAGTAGCCCCTGGGGACTTGTTAGAAACTGGAATTCTTGGGGCCGGGCTTGGTGGCTCACGCCTGTAATCCCAGAACTTTGGGAGGCTAAGGTGGGCATATCACAAGGTCAGGAGTTGGAGACCAGCCAGCCTGGTCACATGGTGAAACCCTGTCTCTCCTAAAAATACAAAAATTAGCCAGATGTAGTGGCACATGCCTGTAATCCTAGCTACTGGGGAGGCTGAGGCAGGAGAATCGCTTGAACCCAGGAGGCAAAAGTTGCAGTGAGCACAACTGCACTCTAGCTTGGGTGACAGAGAGAGACCCCGTCTCAAAAGAAAAAAAAAAGAAAGAAAGAAATTCGAATTCTTAGGCCCCTCTCACTGACCCATTGAATCAGAATTTCAGGGGTAGGCCTACCAATCTGGGTTTTAGCAAGCCCTCCAGGGGATGCTGATACCTACTGCAGTTTGGGAACCCTGCACTAAACCAGGAAGCTGCCTCGGAAAAGGCAAGAGTAGCTATGGAGTTAAAGATTAGCTTGGTCATTTTTTTTTCTTTTAAGTCATCTGCAAATTGCCAGATTTCCAGAAATCTTACCATGTCCTCCAAACATTATTGCCATTATTTATGCTGAAAAATTGCATGATCCCATGATTTTTTTAAAGGGAGGGAGGAGAGAGAGAAGACTGCCTGGAGGCAATTATTTAAATCCATTCTTTCTTCAAGTTTCTTTCCTCTGCTAGAAATGATGAGACCTCCTATGGACAGCCCTGATGAGAATTCCCGAATTCAGCTTTGGCTTTCCCACCTAGCAAGGAGAACTGGCTGTCCTCTCTAGGATAAGACTGGCAAGATGTTGTTAAAGCCTCCAGAGGGCTTCAAAGTTGTAATGACAAAGGTGAAACCAGCTCAGCTCCGCAGGGCTTTATCTACACAAGCAGGAAAGAAACGGCAAGAGCAGCAGGTGCAGCAACCGCCTGAGCAACCACGGTTTCTTATCAGTAGGCCAACAGGGCACTGCCATAAAAGCTGGCTGTTCACTGGACAGATGTTCTTTTTTATGCTACACAGAGGACCAGGGCTAAGCTTCGCACGAATAACCTGGTTTTAGAGGAAGCTACTTTTCTTCTTGGGGGTCTTGGTGGCAGAAGAGCAGCCAGATGCCAGCCAGAGGGGAGAGGCCCAGAGCCCTGTGAGGTCAAGAAGCCCACACCAGGTCTTCACCACTGGGCTCCACCTGGAGAACCTATGAGGCTTTGCAGAGTAAAATCTGAAAACACCCAAAGCTATGGCAACAGGAGGGAGCACTGCCATTGAGTCGCTTTCAATGTTTCCTCCGGGAAACTGTGATATTGACCACTGTGAAAAAGAGAGGAGAGGCTGGCAGGAGTGGATTTGGAGAAAAGAACAGAATTTACAGCAGAACACTCAAGCACAAGCCATTTGCCTAAGTTCACTTTCTCAAGTGACTTCTGCTACAAGGAGTAAAAGGAACTGCTACTTTCTACAGTACTAAAAGTGTTAACAGTGCTCCTCTGCTCCCCCCACTTCCTCCCACCCATGACCAGGCACTGACAGTTCCCCTGGGCCAGCCTGGCACAACATTACTGGGAACAGGAGTCTGCATTAGCACCTCACACTTTGCCAAAGTGGAAATGGCCTGGATCCAAGAGTGAAATTTGGTGGAAGTAATTAAGACAGGCTGCCATTCTCCCTAATTTTCAGGAAGGCCTCAGATGATCCTTCTGCTTTTTAGCAGGCACAGGAGGAAACAGGACAAATCTTGCCATTTCTTTATTTTTATGCCCACTGATAAACAAGCTATCTCTTTATTTCCTCGCACTCTGAGCAGTGCCAACTTCCATAATGGTTCATAGACAGTAAACATATCCCCTGCTAGTCCAATTTGAGACAAAATAAAATTACCCTGACCTAAAAAATCAGATAGATTCCACTTCTACTTCACATATATATGATGGAGAAATAATAATCATTGATCCCATAATAATCTCGGTAGATACTGGGAGATAATATCCAGAGATACTATAGTCTTAATAACCATAGTAACTAATCAGTGAATCTCTCTGCAACGTCTTCCTCTAATGTTGCTAGTCTTTTCCATTTTCATGCCACAGACAGACCATCAGTACATCTTTCTGTTGCACCTGCCTGCTAAATGATTTTCCCATGTTTTTCTTCATGGGCTTTGAGCACTACATATTCTAAGTTTTTTGTTTTTTGTTTTTTGTTTTTTTGCTTCTACTTTGGCCACTAGGAAGCTCAGGGTCAAGTTTCCAGTCCATTTGCTTATATCACATTCATATATTCATTTAATGATTCTTTCTCCATTTGTCATTCTAAGTTGTATCTTTTTTTCTTTGAGACAAGGTCTTGCTCTGTCACTCAGGCTGGAGTGCAGTGCTGCCATCATGGCTCAACGCAGCCTCAATCTCCCAGGCTCAAGGGAGCCTCCCACCTCAGCCTCCCAAGTTACTGGGACCACAGGCATGGGCCACCGTGCCTGGCTAATTTTTATGTTTTTTGTAGAGGCAGGGTTTTGCCATTTTGCCCGGGCTGGTCTTGAGCTCCTGGACTCAAGTGGTCCTCCCACCTCAGCCTCGGGAAGTGCTCGGATTACAGGCATGAACCATCACACCTGGTCTTGTCGTATTTTTTTTCTGCCATAATTTTTATTTTATATTTAGATTTTACTATTTTGATGGAGGTATTTCCCAAAAACTGAAATCCTTGTAGATAAGGGCACAATTAATTCATTAGTTAATTAAGACCATTCATGGTTTGATCCTTGCCTTCCTCTCCCATCTTATTTCTAACTGTGTTCTCCTTCTGTCTTTGCTCCTCCCATTACACTGGCCTTCCTTCGGTCCTTTGTAACTCATCTCAGGGCCTTTGCCTGTGCTGATCCCTACTCTTGCATGGCTTATTACTTCTGGACATTCTTCAGGCCTCACTCGGTTATCATTGTCTCAGAAGAGTTCCCTGAACTTCTGGCTTAAGTCAAATCCCCTAATATGTGCTCTCATTGCACCATGTACCTTTCTTTGTAGCACTGTCAAAGTTGTCATTTTATCCTTATATGATTTGATTAATATGTACCTCTCCCACTAGACTATAAGCTCTCTAAAAATAATGCTTGGTAGGCTGGGTGCGGTAGCCCACAGCTGTAGTCCCAGCACTTTGGGAGGCTGAGGTGGGCAGATCATGAGGTCAGGAGTTCGAGACCAGACTGGCCAACATGGTGAAACCCCATCTCTACTAAAAATACAAAAATTAGCTGGACATGGTGGCGGGTACCTGTAATCCCAGCTGCTCAGGAAGCTGAGGCAGGAGAATCACTTGAATCCAGGAGGCGGAGGTCGCAGTGAGCTGAGATCATGCCATTGCACTCCAGCCTGGGCAACAGAGCAAGACTCAGTCTCAAAAAAAAAGCCTGGTGGGTCTGCAATAAATTTTGAATAAATGAATGATTTCATACACACATACACATTAGTTTCTCTGGCTCCAATTTTTTCTGTTCTCCAAAACAAGCATCTAAGTATATCACTCCCCTACTCAAAAAACACAAGTCGTTCTCCAGTGTGTTCATAATCAAGTCTAATCTTTCTCCTTACCACATTCCCCAGGGGCCTCCAAAACTGGCCTCAAACTCTTCCTTTTCTCCCCCTTCCACTAAAGTGACCCTGGACAACCTGACATTCCCCAGTACAAGTCCTACACATTCCCATCTCCAGGAGCAAATGTCCCTCTTCAATGACCTGCCCAGGAACTACTCTATACCAGGGGTTAGGCTAAGGTTTGGGTACTGCCCTTGGCCCTCAGATGCCTCCTACCCCTAAAGCTTTCTCTGATTTCTTCAGTTTCCCTCTTAGAGTTGCAAACCCAAAGCCCTCTGTTTATATTCACTTTCATCTCTTATATACGTGCATTATATTTACAGACTATTCTCTTTCCCTCACTAACTTGTAAACCCCTTGAGGACAAGCACTGGACCAATTCATCCCAAATTCCCAGCTTCAAGTACAGCACCTGGCACACTGTGAGTGCTCAAAATGATTATTTTGCTAACAAATAATAATAATAACATGGAGATTTAAGAACGTCCAATGTAGGAAACTAGTTCAACAGCTAAAGGAATGGATGCTTTCATTATACACCGTGGTGTGGTTCTCCCTTCAACAGGAATTAGAGCTTCATCCTCCTCCCCTGGAAGGTGCGCTGAATTTTGTGACTTGTTTTTAATGAACAGAATGTGGTGAAAGTGATGGTGTGTGACCTTCGAGATTGAGTCATAAAAGGCATGGTGGCATCTTCCTTGCTCTCTCTCTGATTACCTGCTCTGGAGGGAGCTGGCTGCTATGTCATGAAAACACTTAAGCAGCCCAGTGGAGGAAGCCATGCTTGAGGAACCAAGGCTCCTGCCATAGCCGTGTGAGTGAACCATCTTGGAACTGGATCTTCAAGTTTCAAACAAACTTTTGGATGACTGCAGCCCTGAAGAACATCTTGACTATAACCTCTTAAGAGACTCTGAGCTAGAATCACCCAGCTAAACTGCTTCTGAATTCCTGTCCCACAGAAATTGTGAGATAATAAGTGTTTAGTATTTATTTTTAGAGAGAGTGTCTTGCTATGTGGCCCAGGCTGGGTCTCAAACTCCTGGGCACAAGTGATCCTCCCGCCTCAGCCTCCCAAGTAGCTGAGACAACAGATTTACATCACCACATCCAGCTAATATTAATAAATGTTTGTTATTTTAAGATGCTAAGTTTTAGGGTAATTTGTTAGGAAGCAATAGGTAACTAATATATATATCAATAGTTAAACCATTTCAAAAAAGATTATAGTTTTTAATTCCCATTATTGGGCCAAAGGATATTTCTGTCTCATGAGTAGCTGATTTTACAAGGTTAATAACTCTATTGTTAAAATGTTGATATGCTGGTTGGGTGCAGTGGCTCGCACTTGTAATCCTAGCACTTTGGGAGGCCGAGGTGGGAGGATCACTTGAGCTCAAGAGTTGGAGACCAGCCTGAGCAACATAGTGAGCCCTTGTCTCTATTTTCAATAAAAATAAAAATATGTATGTATAATTTTAAAAATAAAATAAATATTGATATGCTATTCTTCCCACCTGATAGACTCTACACATTTTTAGTTCTTATCTAAATTTTACTACTTCTTTGAAACCTTCCATGACTCTTACTTCTTCTGTGAAGCTCTCCTTAACCACTCCAACCATACAAATAATTTTTCTCTGCTCATTGGTGCTTTGGCACCTGATAACCATAACAATTTCTACTTATTGAGTCTATACTATGTGCCAGTGCACTGGGTTGTATAGTGTCCCTCCAAAATTCCTGCCCACCTTGGAGCTCAGAATGTAATCTTCTTTGCAGATACAGTTAGTTAAGATGAGATCATAATGGATTAGGATGGGCCCTAATTTCAAGGCCTTATGTCATGTGAAGACCCAGAGACACACCCAGGAGGAAGGCCATGAAACAGTGAAGTCAGAGGTTGGAGTGATGAAGCTATAAGCCAAGGACAGCCAAGGATTGCTGGCAACCACCAGAGGCTAGAAGAGACAAGGAATGTTCTTCCCTAGAGCCTTCAGAGGGCTTTGATTTTAGACTCCTGGCTTGTGGAACTGCAAGAAAATTAATTTCTGTTGCTTTAAACCACCCAGTTTGTGATACTTTGTTGAGGCAGCCCAAGGTAACTCATACAACTAGTGCATGTCTTATTTCTCCTTTCTAATTTTCACAGTGGTCTTTCAAGTTAAATAGGATTAGCTCCTTTGGTAAATGAGATGCTGAGATTCAGCAGTTTGCCTGAGTCTCACAGTGAGGGACGCTCCAACTGGGGTATGAACCCCATCTCCAGAGGCTGCACTCTATCCACTGCTCCTTCCAACTGGCCTCATTCTATCACACACTTGATCTCGCTCTGTAACTGCCTGCAACCACTCATTCCCTTAAAGGCTGTATGTTCCATCAAAGCTGGGGTTTTTTTGTTTTTTTGTCTTTTTGGTGTTTTTGAGTCGGAGTCTCACTCTGTCACCCAGGCTGGAGAGCAGTGGCATGATCTCGGGTCACTGCAACCTCCACTTCCTGGATTCAAGCAACTCTCCTGCCTCAGCCTCCCAAGTAGCTAGGATTACAGGCGTGTGCCACCACGCCCAGCTAATTTTTGTATTTTTAGTAGAGATGGGGTTTCACCATGTTGGCCAGGCTGGTCTTGATCTCCTGACCTCAGGTGATCCACCCACCTCAGCCTCCCAAAGTGCTGGGATTACAGATGTGAGCCACTGCGCCCAGCCCAAAGTTGGTTTTCTATCATGTAATTCTTCTATGTCACTTTCAGCCCATTATGTTTAATAAATACTTAATGAGGGGATTATTTTAAATTTCAGAGGATTAAAAATTAAAACTATAAGAGGAAAAATAACTATTTGGTAAAAACAAAAACATGACAATGACCCATGAGCCCTAGAGGCAATCTGTCACTAACATCTTCAGACTGTAAAATACTCTGATACTTGTTCTCTGGAAGCAGGTACCAAAATGGACAGTATTTGTCAATATTCCTAACAGGAATAAAAAACAGAAAGGGTATTAGAAGGAGGAAATAAGTGTCAGAGATAATGCGGTCATCAAGTGACCGGTTATGTTGAGGAAATAAATGTCAGAGATAATGTGGTCATCAAGTGACCGGTTATGTTGCTCAACTCGTAGATGTGAAGCTTCTTGTGTTAAAGGCAAAGACGTTTCCTTTCCCTGCATCAGACATTTGGATTCTAAAGCCCCTCCAGGGTTCGCATAATCCTTTCTCCTCAATGGAAGATAATGGGTATCTGTAAGATTTTAAAGGCATTTCAGTTAAAGAATGTCCACAATTTCTTCAAGACTCCTTTCTAGTGTCTAACAACCTTCTATGCGTTCTAACAACTCACAACGTCTTAGGAAAGAATTTTGCACTTTCTTATTCTTAGTACAGTGGCCGCTGGAGATTAATCTTAAATTGCTTTCTGAAATGCATCCCAGAATGAGCTACAGGTAGATGTTAAATGTTCAGGGCTCAGATTCTCAGTCTAACCTTTAGGAAACTGATGATTTCTCTTATTTAATAAGCTGGGAAATGGCACTCTATGGAGATAATATCCTTGGTCTTGGGCAACAAAAAATGAGAGAATTTGCAGAGCAGTGCAAAGAGCCTGTTTAGATCCATTCGGGCTCTGGTCTCAAACCTAAAGGAGAAAATTCTGAAGCATATAAAAGCTAGAAAGGGAGGCGACAAATTTTGGCTCAAAATATTCAACAACTGCTTAACTACCAATGTTTAAAAATTAATACTTTTTTACCCCAATGGAACAGTTTTCCTTTAGAAATAGTGAGCTCCTCATTACCAGAAAGGTTCAGGCCTACCAAAAGATAAGCGCCCATCCAGGTATTGTAGGCAAGGATGCTTTGGGACTGCAGGACCACTAAGATTCACCCCAACACCAGCAATGGTATGAAGTGACAGTTTTACATCTAGGTGACACTCCCCAGAGTGGGTTACTAGCCACTCTATTTTCATGTGATTGGGATGGGAGGTCAAAGTAATTGATTCCAAGCACAAAATTAGGCAATTTCAGTTTTCCTTTATTGTTTTGCATCAGGTCAGGAAAGGGCTGCTCCAATTAGCATGCAGGTTTATCAAAATTAGAGTCCGATTTTTTTGTTTGCGTTTCATTTTGTATTAGCAGTAAGGTTCACACTTAGAAAACCACATTCTAGGCCTATGAAACTCAATTTATTTTATTTTTCATACTGCATAGTTTTGTGGATCTTTTAAAAGTGCCTTTAATAAGACCAGGTGCAGTGGCTGATGCCTGTAATCCCAGCACTTTGAGAAGCCAAGGCAGGTGGATAACTTAAGGTCAGGAGTTCGAGACCAGCCTGGCCAACATGGTGAAACCCTATCTTTACTAAAAATATAAAACTTAGCTGGGCATGGTGGCATGTGCCTGTAATCCCAGCTGCACGGGAGGCTAAGGCTGGAGGATCCCTTGAACCTAGGAAGCAGAGGTTACAGTGAGCTGAGATCACGCCACTGCACTTTAGCCTGGGTGACAGAATGAGACTCTTGTCTCAAAGAAAAGACTTGAAAAAAAAAAAAAAAAAAGCAGGCCAGGTGCAGTGACTCATGCCTGCAATCCCACCACTTTGGAAGGCCAAGGTGGGAGGATATGACCTGAGCCCAGGAGTTCAAGACCAGACTGGGCAACACGGTGAGACCTAGTCTCTGAAAAAATTTAAAAATTAGCCGAGTGTGGTGACATGTGCCTGTAGTTCCAGCTACTCAGGAGGCTAATGTGGGAGGATCACTTGAGCCCAGGAGCTCGAGGCTGCCGTGAACAGTGATCATGCCACAGCACTCCAGCCTGGGTGAAGAGTAGGACCCTGTCTCAAAAAAATAAATAAATAAAATAAAAAGGTAACATCATATCAGGCTTCTCAGTCTTGAAAGAATTTGAAGGCCGGGTGTGGTGGCTCACACCTGTAATCCCAGCACTTTGGAGGGCCAAGGCGGGTGGACCACAAGGTCAGGAGATCAAGACCATCCTGGTTAACATGCTGAAACCCAGTCTCTACTAAAATACAAAAAATTAGTCAGGCATGGTGGCATGGACCTGTAGTCCCTTCTACTTGGGAGGCTGAGGCAGGGGAATCTCTTGAACCTGGGAGGTGGAGGTTGCAGTGAGCCGAGATTGCGCCATGGCACCCCAGCCTGGTGACAGAACAAGACTCCATCTCAAAAAAAAAAAAAAAAAAAAGAGAAAAAGAAAAAGAAAAAAGAATTTGTGTAGTGGAGGGCCTAGGAAGTATGAAAATATATTTTCGTATTTTCAGCAGTTGTCAAGCACTGACTATAATTATCTCTTGTGTTCTTTATCTGGTATGACATAGAAGGAGAGCTTAAGAAAGAAATGTGACAAACAGCCCAATTTTTATCACTCACCAGAGGGACAATACAGACTGAGGAAAAGATGAGTTTCACTTATTTTCAAAAAATTTGGCAGAATTCTCCACCCGGCCCATCTGCCCTGATCTGGACAAGCTGGCAGCCTGACAAAGCAGACAAGCTCTTGAGCCTGGCTCTCCATGTCTCAGTGATTCCCTGGTGAAAATGAGCACTCTTGGCCTTTCTTACAGCCAAAGCTGTCCGAGCCTATCAGCTGACCACAGATGGAGAAGGCTATTGATGTCATTAAAAATCCATGCTACAGGCCAGGCATGGTGGCTGACACCTGTAATCCCAGCATTTTGGGAGGCCAATGCAGGCTGATCACTTGAGGTCAGGAGTTCGAGACCAGCCTGGGTAACATCAAAAAACTCCATCTCTACTAAAAATACAACATTTAGCTGGGCATGGTGGAACGTGCCTGTAATCCCAGCTATTCGGGAGACCAGGCAGGAGAATTGCTGGAACCCGGGAGGCAAAGGTTGTACCGAGCTGAGATCGCATCACTGCACTCCAGAATGGGCGACAGAGCGAGACTCCATCTCAAAAAAAAGGGCTTTTTTAGAATTATTTCTGAGTGATGAAAATTGGGGTAAATTTTTATTTTCTTTACTTGTACTTTCCTGTATTGCTTGTTTTGTTTTTTTAAGGATCATACGTGGGATTACAGTGGTGAGCCACTGCACCTGGCCTTGCACTTTTTTATTTTACAAGTGTAAGTTTATGTGGTTCAGCTACACTGGCTTTCTGTCCATTCTCTGAGCACCAGGCTGAGTTTGTTCCTCATATTTGCCTGCCAAACTCCTCCACACCCTTCAGATCCATGCTTAAACTCACTCCTCAGAAAGGCCTGCTCTCACTTTCCCCATCTAAGTCTCCTTGAAATAATCTCTCATCATATCTTTCACTTTTCTTGCAGAGCACTTAACGAAATGTATAACTACAAGTCAATTGGAATGGTTATTTGTAAGTATCGACTCGGCTTCCCAAGCCAAACGAGCTTCTCCCTGGGACCACCTAAGTTGGGAAATGTGAAAGGGAAGAGAGGAGGCTGGTGTAGTGTGGGAGAAGGGTGGAACACTTTACTCCTGGTTGGGTGGAGAGGAAGCAGCTGAGAAGGGATTTGGAAGATTAAGAATGATGTATGGGGATTTTTATTCTGTTTCTGTGAATAAATTAAAACTTTTCCTCCTGGAAAAAAAAAGTCCTTAGTGAAGACTACGTTGCTCATTAGTATCATCTTGCTGTAGTGGTGGTGTTTTTTGCTTGGTATGTGTGTTTTTATATATGAAGATGAATTCTTAGCACCCTAGGAAGTGCTAAATTGTGTATCCAGATTGTGCAGGGTTAAAAACAGACTGCTTGGCCGGGCGCGGTGGCTCATACCTGTAATCCCAGTACTTTGGGAGGCCAAGCTGGGCAGATCACGAGGTCAAGAGATCGAGACCATCCTGGCCAACATGGTGATACCCCGTCTCTACTAAAAATACAACCGGGCGTGGTAGCGCATGCCTGTAATCCCAGCTACTCAGGAGGCTGAGGCAAGAGAATCGCTTGAACCCGGGAGGCAGAGGCTGTAGTGAGCCAAAATTGTGCCACTGCATTCCAGCCTGGCGATGGAACAAGACTCTGACTCAAAAAAAAAACACAAAAAACAAAAAAACAGACTGCTTGGCCAGGCATGGTGGTTCACATTTGCAATCCCAGCGCTTTGAGAGGCCAAGGGGGTGGGGGTGGATCACTTGAGGTCAGGAGTTTGAGACCAGCTTGGCCAACATATAGAGAACTTCCATCTTTACTAAAAATATACAGAAATTACCAGCTGGGCATGGTGGCTCACGCCTGTACTCCCAGCACTTTGGGAGGCTGAGGTAGGTGGATCATTTGAGGTCAGGAGTTCGAGACCAGCCTGGCCAACATGGTGTTATGCCATCTCTACTAAAAATACAAAAATTAGCCAAGTGTGTTGGTGGGCACCTGTAATCCCAGCTACTTGGGAGGCTGAGGCAGGAAAATCACTTGAACCCAGGAGGTGGAGGTTGCAGTGAGCAGAGATCGCACCACTGCATACTCCAGCCTGGGCGACAGAGCAAGATTCTGTCTCTCTCAAAAAAAAAAAAAAAAAAAAGAGACCACACACAAGGAAGCAAAAGTGGGAGGGTGAGGAGCCAGAAAATCTCCCTCAATTGAAGTAATAACCCCTAGAAATGCTCTGAGGTCACATGGGAGCTCCAGTAGGGTCCTTTTGAAAACTGGTGGGATTCCTCAGTTATGGACCAAGAATGAAGTATGTGTGTGTATTGCCTATTAGTTTATGAAAGTTTTAAAGGATTGATAGCATTGCCAAGGATGTGAGAAAAGGTGAGGGTGTGCAAGGTTAATGAGAAGTAAAAATTGATGCAATTTCTCCAAAAGATAAATTGAGTAATAGGGAACAATATGAAATATATATGTCCTTGGTCAAATAATCCTCATTTCTAAGAATATAATTTAAGGAGTTAACTGAATGACAGTTGAGCAAATGTTTACAACTATATGTGCAAAAGTGTTCACTTCAGTGTTGTTTATACTAATAGAAATTGGTTGGTTATCTGAGTTGGTTAGTTATATAAACTATATTACATACAGCCTACAGAACTCTATGCAGCCTTAAAAATAATAAAGTAGCCAGGTGTGGTGGCACAAGCCTGCAGTCCCAGCTACTTGAGCCTAAGGCAGGAGGATACCTTGAGCCCAAGAGTTCAAGGTTATATTGCACCATGATGACACCTGTAATAGTCACTGCTCTCCAGCCTGGGCAACATAGTGAGACTCTATCTCTTAAAGAGAAAAATGATGATATATATTTATATTTATTAACATGTATATATATATATATATATTTATTTATATTTATTAACATGTAGCAATCCCCTGCAATATTATTGCATGAAAAAAGCAGGTTATGAAACAGCATGTATGGAATAATCACACTTACGGACAATTATATATTTATGACTGGACATGGTGGCTCACATCTGTAATCCCAGCACTTTGGAAGGCTGAGGGGCTAGATTACCTGAGGTCAGGAATTCGAGACTAGCCTGGGCAACATGGTTAAACCCTGTCTCTACTAAAAATACAAAAATTAGCTGGGCATGGTGGCCCACGCCTGTAGTCCCAGCTACTTGGAAGACTGAGGCAGGAGAATCGCTTGAACCCAGGAGGTGGAGGTTGCAGTGGGCCAAGATTGTGCCATTGCACTCCAGCCTGGGTGACAAGAGAAAAACTCTATCTCAAAAAAAATTATATATCTATATCCATACATATAGAAGTCTAGAAAGTCTATCAGTATGGAGAGAAAGCTGGAAAGATATAATGAAATGTTTACAATGAGTTTAACCAATTATGAAATTCTGGGTAAGTTTCGTGGTCTTTTTGGCATTCTGTATTTCTTGAATTATTAGAATAAGAGAGTATAATTGTTGCAAAAACAATAAGATTATTTTAAAATAGTATTCAATAAGCCAAAACGGAATAGAGAAATTTAAAGTTCATCTCATTCAAATCAACACTTTGTATGCTTTTCCTTGAGTATGCAATTTGAATACTGCGCTGTAGTTTTCTTGCTGCATTCCTAAAGCAGTGATCTATACCAACAGATACGGTGATTAAAAATGTTCATATGTCATCATTATAGAAAGATGCTGAAAGTATATAAAAGATCTTGTGGCGGCCGGGCGCGGTGGCTCAAGCCTGTAATCCCAGCACTTTGGGAGGCCGAGACGGGCGGATCACGAGGTCAGGAGATCGAGACCATCCTGGCTAACACGGTGAAACCCCGTCTCTACTAAAAATACAAAAAAACTAGCCGGGCGAGGTGGCGGGCGCCTGTAGTCCCAGCTACTCCGGAGGCTGAGGCAGGAGAATGGCGTAAAACCCGGGAGGCGGAGCTTGCAGTGAGCTGAGATCCGGCCACTGCACTCCAGCCCGGGCGAAAGAGCAAGACTCCGTCTCAAAAAAAAAAAAAAAAAAAAAGATCTTGTGGCATACTGTAAAGTAGGTGTCTCTGTAATAATCTCTCATATCCTTTATTTTTCTTTCCTAGTGCTTAACCAAATTTATAACTATAGGTCCATTGGAGTGGTTGGTTATTTGTATCAACTCTGCTTTTCCTAGTGGTATGCTTCAAAAATGGCAACAAATTCTTCCCATCCCCATATGTATGCCCCTACATAATGACTTTGCAGGGGCTCCCATAGAGAAGTGAAGTCTAGGTCATGGCCTGACCATGTGACTTGCTTTGGCCAATAGGACATTAGCAATGATGACATGGACAGAGGCTTGAGAAGAGCTTGCACACTGGGGCTTGCTCTGCTACTGCACTTGGAATTCTGAGACCATCCTATAAATGAGTGTAAACTAGCCTGCTGGAGGATAAGTGGCCATCTAGAAGAGAACCTGGGTACCTCACTCAACAGCCTGTCAATGTCAGACCTCTGGGTGAAGCATTTTAGGTAATCTAGCTTGCAGTCAATCTACCAGCTGACCACAGTCACACAAGGGATCCCAGCATAGATCAGCCATGCTGCCCTAGACCAGTCAAACTACAGGATTGTGGGCTGAACAAGGGGTCCTGTTTAAGACAATAAGCCTCAGGGTGGATTGTTATATAGCAAAAGCTAACTAACACAGAGCCCCCTACCTTTTTTGTGAGACAGGGTCTTACTCTGGTGCCACTGCAACCTCAGCCTTCTGGGTTCAAACGGTCCTCCTACCTTAGCCTCCCAAGTAGCTGGGACCACAGGGACACACCACCACGCCCAGCTAATTTTTACATTTTTAGTAGAGATAGGGTTTCACCATGTTGCCCAGGCTCAAGTGATCCTGAGTTCAAGTGATCCACCCACCTTGGCCTCCCAAAGTGCTGGGATTACAGGTGTCAGCCACTGCACCCAGTCCTTTTTTTTTTTTTTTTTTTAGAGAGAGAGTCCCACTGTGTTGCCCATGCTGGAGTGTAGTGGCTTGATCACAGCTCACTGTAATTTTTAACTCACAGGTTCAAGTGAACCTCCCACCTCAGTCTCCCTAGTGTCTGGGACTACAGGCATGGACCTCCACACGTAGCTAATTTTTAAAACTGCTTTGTAAAGATGGGGTCTTGCTATGTTGCCCAGACTGGTCTTAAACTCCTGGGCTCAAGCGATCTGCTGGCCTTGGCCTCCCAAAGTGCTGGGATTACAGGGATGAGCCACTGCATTCTGCCTTTTTTTTTTTTTTTAATGGAAAGGTTATCTGAAGCTGGGCATAGTGGCTCACGCCTGTAATCCCAGCACTTTGAGAGGCCAAGGCAGGGTGATCACTTGAGGTTGCGAGTTCAACACCAGCCTGGCCAACATGGCAGGGTGTGGTGGTGCATGCCTGTAATCCCAGCTACTCAGGAGGCTGAGGCATGGGAATTACTTGAATCTGACAGGCAGAGGCTGCAGTGAGCTGAGATTGCACTGCTGTACTCTGGCCTGAGTGACAGAGCAAGACTCTGTCTCAAAAAAAAAAAAAAAAGCCAGCTGCGGTGGCTCACGCCTGTAATCCCAGCACTTTGGGAGCCCAAGGCGGCGGATCACAACGTCAGAAGTTTGAGACCAGCCTAGCCAATATGGTGTAATCCCGTCTCTACTAAAAATACAAAAATGAACCGGGCATGATGGCAGGTGCCTGTATTCCCAGCTACTCAGGAGGCTGAGGCAGGAGAATTGCTTAAACCCAGGAAGCGGAGGTTGCAGTGAGCTGAGATCGTGCCACTGCACTCCAGCCTAGGCAACAGAGGCGACTCTGTCTCAAAAAAGAAAAAAAAAAAGTAATACACAGGCAAAGAAGACCTCCATTATTGGGCCATTGGAGTATGAAAGATCCGTATTTGCAGAAATTGTCTAAATTTCACAGGGCTAGATAGTTCTTGGTAATGTTCTTTTCTCAGAGTTTAGTCCCGCCAGTGTCTAATGCAGGATTAACCTCCTCTTTTCAGGATTCATCCTGAATGGAAAGGGAAACTCTAAAGTCTGACTGAGGCAGGAGAATCCTTCGAGGCCAGGAGTTCAAGGCTATTATTTCCATATTCCTTTTTGGCCTATTGAATACTATTTTTAAATAACCTTATTGCTTTTATAACAATGATACTTTCTTATTGTAATAATTAAAAAGCTAGGCACAGTGGCTCACTCACTTTGGGAGGCTGAGGTGGGTGGATCACCCGAGGTCAAGAGTTTGAGACCAGCATAGCCAACATGGTGAAACACCATCTCTACTAAAAATACAAAAATTAGCTGGGAGTGATGGCAGGCGCCTGTAATCCCAGCTACTTGGGAGGCTGAGGCAGGAGAATCCCTTGAACCTGGGAGGCGGAGGTTGCAGTGAGCCAAGATCACACCACTGCACTCCAGCCTGGGCAACAAGAATGAAACTCCATCTCAAAAAAAACTTTGAAAAAAATTCAAGAAATACAGAATGCGAAAAGGGACAGAAAAGTACCAAAAACTTCAAAATTTTGTAAACTGTACCAAATCTGGATATGAAGAGTTATTTTTGCCCACAGTGCACTTCCCTGAAAGACATTACAATAGCTAAGGCTCCTCTCAGATAGAGTAGAGAGCAGTAGATATCTCCTATTGAGTGACATTTCTGTTTTACCCTAAGATGGTACCTACCCTGAGACCTTAAGATGCTACTAATTTCCAGAAGCCTAGCCCTAGAAGTTGCTTTCACCCAGACTCTATTTAGTGAGTGATCTGAGTGAGAATTCATCTGTCGAGTTTCCAAAATAGAAGAAAACTCATCCAACCTGAGACACATCAGATTACAAAACTGAAAACGGAAGAGCTATAAAAGTTGAGGTAAACAGGACCCCCAAGAGCTCTGAAGAAATGGCGTTACTTGTGAAGGGAGAGTGGCCCCACAGTTAAGCCCTGACTTAGTATGTCTGGGGCTAAAGTGACTGCCTAGTCGGTTTGGTCTACTATAACAAAATACCATAGACTAGGTAATTTATAAACAATGGATACTGATTGCTCACAGCTCTGGAGGCTGGGAAGTCCAAGATCGAGGCAGCAGCAGATTGGGTGTCTGGTGAGGGCCCATTCCTCAGAGATGGTGCTGTCTATGTGTCCTCACATAGTGGAGGGGGCAAAAAAGTTACCTCGGGCCTCTTGTATTTATTTTTATTTTATTTTAAGACAGAGTCTTGCTCTGTCACGCAAGCTGGAGTACAGTGGCATGATCTTGGCTTACTGCAACCTCTGCCTCCCGGGTTCAAGCAATTCTCGTGTCTCAGCCTCCCAAGTAGTTTCGATTACAGGCATGCACCACCACACCAGCTAGGTTTTGTATTTTTTGTAGAGACAGGGTTTCGACATGTTGGCCAGGCTGGTCTTGAACTCCTTGCCTCAAGTGATCAGCCTGCCTCAGCCTCCCAAAATGCTGGGATTACAGGTATGAGTCACAGTGCCCAGCCCCTCACGCCTCTTTTATAAGTGCACTAATCCCATAGGATATAATCACCTCCCAAAGGCCCCACCTCTTAATACCATTGCATTGAGGATTAGGTATCAATGTATGAATTTTGGGGGGGACACAAACATCAGACCATAGTGGTGACTAAGGTCCTTAATAGAATCCCAATCTCTGGAGTCACTGAAGAATAAATTATGATTAATTCCCTCACTTCAGAAAACAATTTGGCATTCTCCTGTGAAGATGAATCTGTATACACCCCACAACCCAGCACCCCACTTCTAGGTTTATACCTTCAAGAAATGTGTACCTGCACACCAGAAGACAGGTTCAACAATGTCCATAGCAGCATTGTTTGAAATAGCAAAACAATGGAAACCCAAATGTCTATTAACAGAAGAACTAATTTTTAAATTGTGGAATATTCACCAAAGGAGTATTTTATAACACTGAAAATGCAGAAAATATAGTAACATACAATAATGTAGATGAGTTTAGAAGCTTAGTGTTGAGGTAGAAAAGCAAATGTTATAACTCTATATACAATGCAATATATTTTTATAAAGGTCAAAAATAAACAGATATAAATAAGATTGTTTAGGGAGACATACATGTGAAA
Source organism: Trachypithecus francoisi (assembly GCF_009764315.1). Taxonomy (NCBI): domain Eukaryota; kingdom Metazoa; phylum Chordata; class Mammalia; order Primates; family Cercopithecidae; genus Trachypithecus; species Trachypithecus francoisi. The sequence goes on from NW_022681470.1 coordinate 112,808,860, forward strand.
AAAAAAAAAAACAAAACAGGCTGAGTCTGGTGGCTCACACTTGTAATTCCAGCAATTTGGGAGGCCGAGGCAGGCAGATCACTAGATCTCACGAGTTTGAGAACAGCCTGGGCAAATGGAGAAACCCTGTCTCCCCAAAACTACAAAATTAGCCAGGCATGATGGTGCACACCTGTAATCCCAGCTAAGGTGGGAGGATGGCTTGAGCCTGGGACGGGGAGGTTGCAGTGAGCTGAGATGGCACCACTGCATTCTAGCCTTCACAGTAGAGTCAGATCTTACCTCAAAAAAAAAAAAAAAAAAATTAGGCCAGGCATGGTGGCTCACTCCTATAATCCCAGCACCTTTGGAGGCCAAGGCAGGTGGATTGCCTGAGGTCAGGAGTTTGAGACCAGCCTGGCCAACATGGTGAAACCCCATCTTTAATAAAAATACAAAATCAGCTGGGCATGGTGACTGGCGCCTGTAATCCCAGCTTCTCAGGAGGCTGAGGCAGCAGAATTGCTTGAACCTGGGAGGCAGAGGTTGCAGTGAGCAGAGATCACAGCATTGCATTTCAGCCTGGGGAACAGAGTGAGACTCCATCAAAAAAAAAAAAAGAAGAAGAAGAAGAAGAAGAAGAAGAACCACCAAATACAGGAGGAAATAGAAAAGCCTAGACACTGTGCTCATGAAGTGAAATAGCGTGCCAAAGGCTCAGGACTTTCTCCCCTGGGGGCTGATCCCAGGGACATCAGAACTAAACAGGGAACACTCTCCTCCCTAAAGCTGTTCTTTCTGCATTTTGGATAGTAACTCTTACCATTCTCCCACTCTAAAATCCTGACAAAAATCCTTGACCCACCCATCACCATCACCCTACACCATCAGTCAGTTGCCAAATCCTCTAACCTCTACCATCAGCATGTTTTTCACACGGATGCCTTTCCATGTATTCCACTGTCTCCATCCCAGTGCAGTCCCTTTATTAACCTCCTCTTTGACTTCAGTAATATCTTTGGCATTGGTGTCCTTGCCTTATCTCTCTGCTCTCACCTGTTGGCCCACCTCAACTATGCTTACTTTATAATCATGCTAATCCACTCTGCTTAGGCTGCTATCTCTGCCAGAAATCCTTCAGGGATTCTCCACTTAGTTTAGAATTTTTCAACCTTATCAACTTTGTAGCTCACACTATTGCACATTTCAGCCAGCTGGTCTGCTTGCAAGTCCCAGGATCATTTGCGTTTTCCACATGTGGACCTTTCGTCAGGCTCCTTCCTCTATCTAGAAAACACCCTTCCTCCATCTCTGCCCACTGAAATGCTACTGATTATCACAGAAGCAGGTCAAGTGCCAACTGTTTAAATTAGTTTTCTTTCTCTCTTTTTTTTTGAGATGGAGTTTCATTCTTGTTGCCCAGACTGGAGTGCAATGGCGCAATCTCAGTTCACTGCAACCTCCACCTCCCAGGCTCAAGCTATCCTCCTGCCTCAGTCTCCCAAGTAACTGGGATTACAGGCATGCATCACCATGCCCGGCTAATTTTGTTTTGTTTTGTTTTGTTTTTTTGAGACGGAGTCTTGCTCTGTTGCCCAGGCTGGAGTGCAGTGGCGCGCACATTGCAAGCTCTGCCTCCCTGATTCTTGCCATTCTCCTGCCTCAGCCTCCCAAGTAGCTGGGACTACAGGTGCCTGCCACCACGCCTAGCTAATTTTTTGTATTTCTAGTAGAGATGGGGTTTCACTGTGTTAGCCAAAATGGTCTTGATCTCCTGACCTCGTGATCTGCCCACCTCGGCCTCCCAAAGTGCTGGGATTACAGGTGTGAGCCACCGCGCCCGGCCTAATTTTGTATTTTTAGTAGAGAGGGGGTTTAAATGTTGGCCGGGCTGGTTTCGAACTCCCAACCTCAGGTGATCCACCAGCCTCGGCCTCCCAAAGTGCTAGGATTACAGGTGTGAGCCACTGTGCCCTGCCGTGAATTAGTTTTCTTCTCTCTTTTCCTATCAACCTCTATATTGCCACTCCTGCATTGTTTACCACATGTTAATCTTATGTCATCATTTATATGTCATTATCTGTGTACTTAAATGTTCCTCCTACCAACATTTATTAAGCACCTATGATATAACAAGGAAGTATGCACTAGGCACTTCACATGTGTTATTTAATTTAATTTAATTCCTACAACAGCCCTGTGAGATAGGTATTATCATCCCCCATTTCACGGATCAGGGATTCGATGCTGACAGAAGTTAATTAACTTCTCAAAGTAGCATCCTTACTAAATGGCCTCACTCATTCAACAAATTTTATTCCAATCCATGTCTGCTAGATTCCTAACCCATGGGCTTTTCTTTTTTTTTTTTTTTTTTTTTTTTTTTTTGAGGCGGAGTCTCGCTCTGTCGCCCGGACTGGAGTGCAGTGGCCGGATCTCAGCTCACTGCAAGCTCCGCCTCCCGGGTTTACGCCATTCTCCTGCCTCAGCCTCCCGAGTAGCTGGGACTACAGGCGCCCGCCACCTCGCCCAGCTAGTTTTTGTATTTTTAGTAGAGACGGGGTTTCACCGTGTTAGCCAGGATGGTCTCGATCTCCTGACCTCGTGATCCACCCGTCTCGGCCTCCCAAAGTGCTGGGATTACAGGCTTGAGCCACCGCGCCCGGCCGGGCTTTTCAATATAGAGTGGGGAACCCCTTTGAGGGCAATTAGCCCTGGAGCCTCAGGACAAGGCAGAGCGTGTTAAAGGCAGCTTTCTGCTCCTCTTTCGTTCGATTTGCTTCACTGCACCATGGGAAACGCTCCTTTAGCTGGCAGCCAGCACTCAGCCTGGGCTAAAGAAATGATTTGTGAAAACAAATATCATATAGGATGTTTAGTTCCATGTGTGACCCTGATTATTATAAAACTGTGAGAGGAATGCCAAGCCCCAGCACATGTCCAGCAGTCTAGAACTTCCAGTTCTCTGCCGCCTCAGTTTAGGCCTCAAGCTAAACCTGTTTCCTGATTACATCCAGAGAGATCCTCAGCTTTCACGAACAAGGCTGGAACGATATTGTTGTCATTAGCATCAGCCTTGGTCTGATAAGAGTCCCTGCCATCAACACCCAACATCCCAGCTCACAAGAAATTCGTATGAAGATCAAGAACAGAGAAGAGTGGCTGGGCGCAGTGACTCACGCCTGTAGTCCTAGCACTTTGGGAGGCTGAGGTGGGCGGATCACCTGAGGTCAGGAGTTCAAGACCAGCCTGGCCAACATGGTGAACCCCATCTCTACTAAAAACACAAAAATTAGTTGGGTGTATTGGCACACACCTGTAATCCCAGCTACTTGGGAGGCTGAGGCAGGAGAATTGCTTGAGTCTGGGAGGTTGAAGTTGCAGTGAGCCGAGATCATGCCACTGCACTCCAGCCTGGCCTGGCTGACAGAGTGAGACTCTGTCTCAAAAAATAAAAATAAAAAAAAGGAACAGAGAAATGCTGGTCTACCTTGAATTGGTTTTTCACCATGTGGGGTTGGAAGCCCCCAAACTTGTTTGATCAGTTCATATTGCCAAATGAATACTATAACAATGGGTTTATTCTCTCCCTGATTGTTTTGGAGTTGAGGGTGTTCATTGGCCACTGTTTGCTCAAGGAGAATGTAAACAGGACTTGCTGACGCCTGCGGTCAATGGGCATGCCTCCCAAGCCATTTCCAATCTGGCATGGAGTGTGGATATAATGGGAAAGAAGCTGAACAGGGAAGGAGGGTAGGTAACTCTATTTTGTGTTTCCAATGTATTTTCTATTTCAATACTCAAAGCAATCTTTTCTGAGGTAGGTGTTATTTGATACCCATTCTACAAATCCAAAAACCATGTGGTAAGTAACAGGACTAAAACCCTGGTAGGTTGAGCTCCATAGCTTTCCACTACCCTAAGCTTACTCTTTGTGGCAAGACCTTTTGCTTAGGCAAATACTGGTTATTCAAACAAGACCAAAGGCAAAATTCGTACACAAGTTCAAGTTCTCAAGTATCAATATTCTTCTCTTCCTCCAAATCAAGATAATAGAAGTGCTTAATTTCTGAAATGTCTCATATTTTCCATTGTTGACAAAGATCTCAACAAGAATTGGTAGTTAAACTGTATGATTCTTACCTTCCACTCAGGAGACTCCCTTGTTTGATTCTTAGGCAAGTGGGCTTTCTTCGTCTCATTATTTTGGTTGGTTAGACCACAGGCCATCAAGGCCGGTGAGCCAGAGTCACTGATAAGATCATCCTGTTCTCTGCGATCTCTAAAACAGGTCATTATGTGGCTGGGTGGAAATGTAGATGGCCCAAGGCAGGTTGTCATTGAGGCTAATAAAGGTTATCAAAAGTCTCACTCACTGGGGTCGCTTATATCATATTCATGAATCTTCAAAATCAAGTATCTTTATTCACACAAAAATCCTTCCCCCCACACCTGACTTCTTTATGACCTGCTCTACTGTAGACTCAGAACATCTTTATAAGAATATATCTCCATAAGGGATGGAGTTGTTGCTGGCAATCAGTTCACACTAACAATTTATAAAAAATATTCTGGACTGGGTGCAGTGACTCATTCTTATAATCCCAGCACTTTGGGAGGCTGAGGTGGGAGGATCGCTTGAGCCCAGGAGTTAGAGACTGGCCGGGGCAGTATATTGAAACCTCATTTCTATTTTAAAACATATATATTTTAAAGTTATATATATATATATATATATGAACGTCTCAAAACCTTAGTCCTTCACATTCCATAGAAATAACAGAACTTTCATTTTGCCTTCCCCAACGTAGTTCTGGTAAATATCTTATTGTTGCCTCTGCCATATGGTTTCTAAAAAAGTTGCTCGGAGCGCAACCAAATATCCTTATTTCAATAATACAGAAACGACTTAGTTTTGTTGCTCCTAGTGCTCTTTTGCGTTCCTCCAAGATGACTTTTCAAAAGATATTTTTGGTTATAAGACATTGACTATCTATTGTCTGAATTCTGCTTCCAACATTTTGGAAATACCTTGAAAAAGACTTTGACATATGTTAGCAGAAGTCAGAGAAGGAGACCAGAGGCTGGCAGAACACAAGATATTGAAGAACTCAAAATCTGCAGAAAGGTGAGTCGTGTGCTGTCAGGTACACTAAACATAGTACACTGCGGGGAGGCCAAGCTATAAGGAGGAGCCACGTTTAACAGTGTTCACTAACCGATGTTTAATAAACAAGGAACTAGAGAGCTGGGATCCTATCATCCCTCTTGCACATCTCCCACCTTCTTACTCCGTTTTGTGTAGCCATGATAAAATCACTTCGCTCCGGTACTTTTTTCTGGCCTTCCTAACTCCTTTGCTCTCCCACTACTCTCCTTTCCTCTTCCTATTTTGCTTCTCTGTGCATAATCTTTTGTTGTCAACCACTTTTAAGGTGAATTTATCCCAGTTGGAAAACAACTCGTCTTCCTCCCTCATTCTGAGTTCAGGTACCCAGGTAGCTCCCCTTCTTGGGGCTGGGACCTTTCTCGCTGAGCTCAGCATCCCAAGCTGTGAGGTTGATCTATCCGTGAGTCCTCCAATGTGCTGGCCTCCTCATGACGCCAGACTGGCTCCTCTTCCCTCCCCCCACGCCTCATCCCCAAAGAAATCTAAACTCCGTGGCGTCTGAAACTCTCTGCGCCTGGGTCCCCAAGGTCTCCGCCTGGACCCAGACTTTTGTGACCAAAGCGGGGTCGGGTAGGGGGGCGGCAGTACCTCTTTGCAAGCGTGAAGCTCCGGTCCCATTCCCTGGGTCACCTGGAAGGCGGTCCCAGCCCAGAACAGCAGCCGCAACAGCCGGGATGTGCGCCTCTCAGTTGTTCCCCTGCCTCTGGCCGAGAGACGGTGGCCAGGCTCAGCCATAGTGTTGCCCTGAGTGAGCGGCAGTAGCGGCTCAGGTGCTGCGGCTGCTGCTTCTGCTGGCAGAAGGCGGAAAAAAAGGGGAGGGAGGTACACGGGGCGGGGGGGATGCAAGAGGCCAGGCTCGCTCCAGTCACCTCCCTGCGGCTACGCCAACACCGCCCATCCTTCCTCCTCCCTGAGTCCTCTCCTCCTACCCACGTCGCCTTGACAACCGCCTCCTCTGGCTCCGCGCGGGTGGGGCAGGGACCACGCGCGCCTCTGCCGCTCACCTGCGGGTCGCCATGGCAGCCGCCGCAGCTGGTGCGCGCGGCGTGGGCGCGGGAGAGCGCGCGCCCGGGGTGCGCAACCGGCCCAACAGGCATGCCCGGGGCTCGTGTGAAGAACGTGGTGGAAGCATCCCCCAAGCCAGCGCCAACAAATTTCCGTTTTCTACAGCCCTTTCGGGCTAGATGTTATTTTATGAGCATCTCTGATTTTGTACACGTGGCATGTGAACTGAGAGAAAGAAGATGGAGGGATCACCCTCCAGAAGTCATCGCCTGGAAGAGGCCCCAGTACGTGTTCCCTCCTACGAAGGCCACTCCTGGAGATCTTACATCCCGCCAAATCCATCCGTGCTTCTACAACCGGCTAGATGAGAAGCCCTGACACTGCAGTTGATGGGAGTTTAAGCAAGGAGTTTGCCTTAGCCGCAATTTTCCAAGTACCGCACGTGCCCCCCCCACCCCACCCCCGCCCCCAGACAGGGTCTCACTCTCTCACCCAGACTGGAGTGCAGTGGTGCGATCTCGGCTTACTGCAACCTCCGCCTCTGGGGTTCAAGAGATTCTCCTGGCTTAGCCTCCTGAGTAGTCAGAACTCCAGGCGCGTGCCACCAAGCCCAGCTAATCTTTTTCCTATTTTTTGTAGAGACGGGGTTTCGCCATGTTGCCCAGACTGGTCTCGAACTCTTGGGCTTAAGCGATCCGCCCGCCTCCGCTTCGCAAAGTGCTGAGATTAGAGGCGTGAACCACCGCGCCCGGCCCTCTTTGGTCTCTTGACATCCTCATTCTCTCATGGCTGTGAAAGCCTTTTGTTAGGTGCGAGCCAGAAGGAAATTTCTGGGTCATCTTTAAGGACTTGTTTCCTCAACTGAAGTCTTTTGCAGAAGTCCTGATGGTGAGCGGCCGGCGCTTTTCCGCCGAGGCTCAGGAGTGCAACTCCAAGGCTCGGGGCCTACTCAGCGGCGCTTTCCCTTTGCATTCCCCGAAGCATCCTCCCCAGAGGCCTCCCGCGGTCAGCCGCCAGGTGGCGCCCTCCTCGGAGGGAATTCCTCTGTCTTAGATGGCTGGGCAGTTGCCTGGCAACCGAAACCAGCGTTCCAAACAATTGGGACCCGGGATCATATGCGAGTGAGGCTGTGCTGCGGCTGAGCGGACCTCCCATCCCTCTTAGAAGAGTTAGGCATTTAGCCATGCCTCCCACCCGGGACCCTTTCCAGCAGCCTACATTAGATAACGATGATTCCTACTTAGGAGAACTGAGGGCTTCCAAGGTACTGTGGTTTCTTGCGCAGATTCCCAGTAGGGTCGCCGGTAGTCTTCTTTCTCTCGGTGTGATGGGCAGAGATGGTAACATAAAGCACTCTGGTGAAGACACTCAGTCGGGTACCAGAGAAGTCTGTTTTCTGCCTGCCTCCCTATCTCCATATTCAGGTCGGCTAACGTTTCAGAGGAGTTTTTGAGCAGGGGAAAGTAGAGCTCTAGTCTAGAAGAACAAGGGGCTCTGGCAGCTCAAATCAATTGTGAGTATAAGTTATGGCAGGGCCCAGGTTCCTTCAAGCTACCCATTTCCCTGTTGGGAAGACTGTTCTCTGAAGAGAAATGAGACGTGGAGTGGGAGAGAATCCTCTGAAAGTCACCAGAGGTCATGCTTTATACATCTGTGTTCACACTGTCTCTGTCTTCTGGTTACCACCACAATGTGTTTGTTATGTGTGTGTTTAGCATGATGGTGGTCACTGATTTAGGAACTTAGATGATCTTTTTTCTGGTAGGAGTGATTGGGATATTTGAAGTGGTGCACAATAAGATGAATTAAGTGGTAATTGTTGTCTAACAACAACATTAAGAGCCCCTTTTTATTTATTCAATACTTATTTACTATAAGCCAGACACTCTGCTAGACACCAAGGATATATAAATAAATTAGATGTAGCTTCTGCTGTTAAGGAACTCTAGTAGTAAAGACAGACCGACAATAGCAAAAATGCTTGCACAACAGCACATGTTGTGACAGAGTTGTGTGTAGGGTGCCATGAGAACCAGGAACTTAAAGGAAAGCTTCACAGAGCAGATGCATTTTGATGTCCAAATATGAGTTAGGTAGGCCAGGTGAGGGAGTGGGTAGAATATGAGTTAGGAAGAAGGAAACAGGAACCAGATATGCAAGGCAAAGGGAGAAGCAGGTACAAATACATGGAAAGGAGAGAGAGAATGGCTTGTCTGGGGAACTGCAAATAATCCAGAAGGGCTGGAGTGCAGGCATGAAATAGAGGCACTCAGAGATCAGAGCTGGGAGATGCCCTTGGTGGGCTGGGTATGCTGTGTATACTATGCTAGCTAGCTAGCTATGGTTTCATCCTAGAGATGTGAGGAATCATGGTGGGATTTTTTTTTTTTTTTTTTTTTGAGACAGGGTCTCCTCGCACTGTCACCCCAGCTGGACTACACTGGTGCAATCTTGGCTTACTGCAGCCTCAAACTCCTGGGCTCAAGCAATTCTCTCAACTCAGCCTCCCAAGTAGCTGGGACCACAGGTGGTGCCACCACACCCAGCTAATTCTTATTTTATTTTTTTGTAGAACCAGGACCTTCTTTGTGCAGGCTGGTCTCAAACTCCTAGCCTCAAGTGATCCTCCTGCTTTGGCCTCCCAAAGTGCTGAGATTACAGGCATGAACCGTAGGTCCCAGCCCCATAGTAGGATTTTAAGTACCACAGTGACACAATCAGATGGGTGTTTTAGGAAGCACAAGTGGCAGCAGACTGGATAGGATGAGAGTGAGACAGGAGGGATCAGTTAGGAGGCAGGTGAGGTGATCTCCAGGAGGAAGAGTAACGGATCTACAGCAGTACCACAGGGGATGGAGATCAGGTGCAGATGTGAGAAAGGTGCACAGGGCAGGACTGACAGGACCCGGGGACTGACTGGATATGGGCCCAAGAGAGGAGATGAGTCTAGAATAACTGCTAGGTTCCTAAGGGTTTAATTCTGAGGGTTCACTGAAATGGAGCATCCTGGGGAAGCAGGTTTGGGGAGAAAGATGTTGAGAAACATCAACTATGTAGACGTTTTTGTAGTGACTGTGGGACATTTAAGTGAAGATCAATAGTAGGCAACAGGGTTGAGAGTTCTGGATTAAAGATGTATGCTGGAGCTGTGTATCTGTATGAGCTACGGTATCCATATAGTAGTTGAAGCCATGGAAGGGAATCAGCTCATCCAGTGGATGTGAGCATAAGAAAAGTGAAAACGAGTGTATCAGCCACTGTGCTATCACCAAGAATAATGAAGTATGAAAGAAATAAAGCTACAGGTATTTGATGCCAGCATAGGCTCAGTTATCCTTTGATGTGGCCCTGAGCAGCACTCTTCCCACTCTCCTTGAAGACCACTTAAACCTCATCATCTCTGTCAGCAGAAGGATGAGATTGTCTTTCACTGAGAAAGTCCAGACTGTCAAGCACGAATGTCATCTTTACATCCACTTTCTTTCCATCTCAGGGAAAGGAAAGTCCCTTTTACTCCCCGGACCTACACTTCCCCGTGCTTCTGAGACCTGTACCGTTCCACATACGCTCTTTTCTGACCCCAGCCTCTCTTCATTTCTTTGTCATGGTCTAGCTACCAGCCTATCACTTTCCCTGCAGAACCAGACCTTTTCAGGAGTCAGTATTTACTATCTCTACTTCCTCACTCACCATTCCCATACCCTCTTTAGCTCACTGCAGTCTGGCCTCTGCCTCAAGCACCCCCTAAAACTGCTCTTGCTAGTTATCAGTGAACTCTGTGGCCAGTTCAGATGGATCCTTTCCAGGCCTGATTTTATTTGAACTCAGCTGTTTCTGACATCATAATGCTGATTCCCTCAAATGCCCACACCATGCTCTGTGGGCCCAGCTCCTCTGGGTTTTCCTCTTATTTCTGGCCTTTATCTCTCAGCTACTGTCACAGCTCCACTTTCTCTCTGTCCCTTAGACAGTGCTATTCTCCAATTAGCCAGATACAGTGGCACACGCCTGTAATCCTAGCTACTCGGGAGGCTAAGGCTGGAGAATCGCTTGAACTCAGGACATGGAGGCTGTAGTGAGCTGAGATCATGCCACTGTACTCCAGCCTGGGCAACAGAGTGACTCCGTCTCAAAAAAAAAAAAAAAGGTATGGCTCACCGAGCACTTTGCCATACTGGGGAGAAGGAGGATTACAATGTTGGATAGGTCTAATAAGAGTTCTTTTTTTTTGTACAGTTTTTTTGTACAGTTGTAATACTGTACAATCCTCACAAACCAGTTCTTCCCTTTTGGCCTGACTCCATTTTGCAGGCTTCAGCTACTACTTCATGTGGACAACCAATCCTTCTGAGTTCTCCTCCAACAAGTTACACTTCCAGTTTTCTACCTGTTATTTGCATTAGAATGTCTCACCTTTTCTTCAGACTCAGTACATCTAAACCTGAGCTCATCATTTTTCCTATCTGCTCCCAACTCTTCCCTCCCCTCATCCCACTCTATACCTTCTCCTATATTCCTGGCCTGTTTCTGTCAGTTCTCACTAAGAAAACTTAGGAGGATCAAGAGCCTGGGGAGTCTTGCCCCATACCATTCTTCTCTTTGCAGATGTCTGAGATTCAAATAAAACCAGATGGGGCCGGGCGTGATGGCTCATGCCTATAATCTCAGGACTTTGAGAGGCTGAGACAGGTGTATCACTTCAGGTCAGGAGTTCAAGACCAGCCTAGCCAACATGGCAAAACCCTGTCTCTGCTAAAAATACAAAAATTAGCTGGGCATAGTAGCACATGCCTGTAATCCCAGCTACTTGAGGGGCTGAGACAGAAGAGTCACTTGAACCCAAGAGGCAGAGGTTGCAGTGAGCCGAGATCATGCCACTGCACTCCAGCTTCTGTGACAGAGTGAGATTCTGTCTCAAAAAATAAAACAAAACAAAAAACACAAATAAAACTGGATGGAATAAGGCGATGCTACTGAAGCTAACCACATCAGCAAGGCTTCCTGTATAACCAGGTTGTCCTGGATACGGTTTCTCTTTTGCAGAAATTGCCATACAAGAACCCAACTCACCTTGCTCAGCAGCAGGAACCCTGGAGTCGGCTCAACTCAACCCCCACAATTACTTCCATGAGGCGGGATGCCTACTATTTTGATCCCGAGGTATCTAGCATTGAAATATTCTCTTTGCAGCCATTTAGAGTTTGTTTTGTTTTGTTTTCCTGTCACCTAGGGTGGAATGCTGTGGCCTGATCATGGTTTACTATAGCCTGAACCTCCCAGGCTCAGGCAATCCTCCTGCCTCTGCCTCCTGAAACTATAGGCATGTGCCATGACATGCAGCTAATTTTTTTTTTTTTTTTTTTTTGAAGAGATGAGGTCTCAGTATGTTGCTCAGTCTGGTCTCAAACTCCTCGCCTCAAGTGATCCTCCCATTTCAGCCTCCCAAAATGCTGGGATTACAGGCACAAGCCACTGCACCCAGCCCTTGATAATCTTTTTGAAAGTTAGTCTGTCCCTAACTGCTTCAGTACTTTTCCTTTTGTCTCTAACCCAAGATCCTACCAAATCCAAAGCCAAAAGCCAATTTATCTGGCCTCTGGGAAGCCAGAAGACTTAAGTTTTGCTCTGGGCAGTTATCTAGAGCAAATGATTTTACAGACCTTCTCATTCTCTAACTAAAATAAGGACTGAATATAAACATGAATGAGGTAAAGTTCATTAAGCCCATATCAGGAACAATATTCCTAACTCTCCAGTGAGAGCTCACCACTCCCTAGACCTAACCCTAAGAGAATTCCATATCAACCAGAGTTATCACGTACAACAATTTAGTGTGTAAGGAGTTGTGGATTCCAGGCCCGAGAGAGCCTTCACTATACTTTTGGGGAAGACTAGAGCACAATAGAACCTGACTGGAGCAGGGATACAGGTGGCCGAGCTAACCTTGGGGGGACTGACTTCTGTAGATACCAAAGGATGACCTGGACTTCCGCTTAGCAGCCTTGTACAACCACCACACTGGGACATTCAAGAACAAAAGTGAGATACTGTTAAACCAGAAGACCACACAAGATGTCTGTAGGTAAGTGGTAGAGGCAGAGCCTCTCCAGCCTAAAAATGCTGCCATCCAGTCATATAAGGTAAAATGTCACCAGGAAAACGATAATCACTAGGTACTCATTTGTATACGAATTTCTGTATTTTTACATCTGTGTCTATAATATAGTTTCTGTATTTTCACTGTCTAAGATGAACAGAAATCCCCCAAGATTGTGCTCATCTGTATAAACAAAATCTTTAATCTCACAGAGGTAAAAAAGATCTTTGGCTGCTTTATTCTTGAGATCACATGCAACTACCTTGCCCTCCTCACGTTTCTCTGATTGATTTCTCCACTGTTCTTCCCTACGCGTTCTTCTAGAACCAAGATCCAATTCCCTGGAGAATTTTTAACCCCTCCCGCTCCACCCATCACTTTCCTGGCTAACATCAGACACTGGATCAACCCTAAAAAGGAGTCCATCCATAGCATCCAGGGATCCATAGGTAAGGGTTAGAAGACTGAGTAAGCAGATGAAGCAGTGGGGGTCTTTCTAAATGGACCCATTAATCAGGGATTTCAGGTGACTGGATAGTAGGGAAGATGAGGGATTTCTGTGGGTCTTGGAAAGCAGCGATTAAGTTGGCAAGTACCAGATTAATACCAGGGGATATGCTGACTACACAGCTAGGAAATTAATTCAATTTTTCAGAGCCTCTTTGCTCAGCCTTAGGTCTAGGGGACAAACATTTACAGCAAGGGCAAAAACCTGGGGGTGGAAGACCCATAACTATCTCCCATCAGTCCTCCATATGCCGGTTTTCCCAGCTATTATGAGAAGCTTCTCCACAGTACCCACAAATGTATTGATTAAAGTTTCCTAGAAAAGGCCAAGGATCTGAAATTCAGTCCACTTCCTCTTCTCTTTTCTCCAGTGTCCCCTCACACTGCAGCCACCAATGGAGGCTACTCCCGAAAGAAAGATGGTGGCTTCTTCTCCACCTAGTGTTGACAGATCCCTGAACCAATCACAATGAAACATACTGTGGCCCACTTCCATTAAATAGATTTGTGCAAGATGAAGTCTGAAGTGTCTGTTATCCATAGATTACAAATTGCCACCTGACCTTTTTTTTTTTTTTTTGAGACGGTGTCTCGTTCTGTCGTCCAGGCTGAGGTGGGAGAATGGCTTGAGCCTGGGAGGTCGAGACTGCAATTAAGTATGATTGCAACACTGCACTCCAGCCAAACAGAGTGAGACTGTATCCAAAAAAAAGAAAGAAAAACTAAAAAGGGGGCTGGGCGCGGTGGCTCATGCCTGTAATCCCAGCACTTTGGGAGGCCGAGGCGGGCGAATCACTTGAGGTTAGGAGTTCGAGACCAGCCTGGCAAAACATGGTGAAACCCTGTCTCTACCAAAAAATACAAAAATTAGCCGAACGTGGTGACGCGTGCCTGTAGTCCCACCTATTCGGGAGACAGAGATGGGAGGATCGCTTGAGCCAAGGAGGTCGAAGTTGCAGTGAGCCGATATCGCGGTTCTGCACTCGTCTGGGCGACAGAGCAAGACCCTGTCTCAAAAAAAAAAAAGAAAGAAAAAAAGAAAAAAAAAGGAGCAAAAGAAAAACAAGGAGAAATGGGAAAGTGGTTGGAAAATAAACCAGCGGCGGACAAGGCCTCCGCGACCTTCCAGCTCCCGGGGGAGGGCCGGCGGCTCATTTACCCTTGGCCACCGCGCTCAGCGTCCCCACCCGCCGCCGGCCGTTCACGTGCTCGCCGCCACGCCACTGGCAGCCCGCAGCCCGGTGGCCGTGCCCAGATCAGAATCGCCTCGATAATCAGTGGCCGGGGACAAGCCCGGCCTCGTCTATCTGATCAATTCATCACTTCTGAGCGCCGGGCCCCGCAGGGCCAGCTCCGGGACCTCGGGGACCGCAGCGTTGCCGCCGCCTACAGGGCCTCTCTGCACAGCGCCTCGAGGAGGGGGCTTCGCAGGAGGAGAGCTTTTCATTTCGGGTCGGACCGGCGGGGCTGGGGTCATGACCCGATCAAATAAGATCAAAGTGTAAGCGGGAGGAAGGGGGCAGGGGTGGGCGCACGCACTCGCCGAACACGCTCCAAGCGCACACACTCACGCGTCCACTCACACTCGGTCCGCACGCGCCTCCCACGCGACACCACAGCTCCGCACACAACACCCAGGATCCAAGCCTCTCTCCCTCCCTAAAACAGCGGAAGTCCGCTCCTCCCCACCCCTCAACCTGCGGCTTTTAAACCCCCTACCCCCTCCCGCGCCGTGGAGGATTCTGGGAGGAACCACCGAGCACCGGCGGACGGGTCCTGAGGAACCGGGTGTTCCTCAGAGTGCGCGCGTTGCTGCCCTCGCGTGGCTCGGAGGGGAACATAGGTCCCAGGAAAAGGCGGTACTAATTTCCTCCATACAGAATCGTGGTTATTTTTTTTATTTTTTTTGGAGACTGGTTCTCGCCCTGTCGCCCAATCTAGAGCGCAGTGGCGCGAACACGGCTCATTGCTCCTAGCTTAAGTGATCCTCCCACCTCAGCCACCTGAGTAGCTGGGACCACAGGAGAGCGCCACCGCACCTAGCCTTTTGACCTTTGTATAGCTACATATTTATATCCATATCTTTAGTTTTTCTGTGATCTTGACTTTGTCTTCAATTTCTTTCTTTCCTTCCTTCTTTCTTTTCTTTACTTTTCTTTTTTCTTTTCTTACATGGAGTCTCGCTCTGTTGCTCACGCTGGAGTGCAATGACGCGATCTTGGCTTACTGCAACCTCCGCCTCCCGGGTTCAAGCAATTCTCCTGCCTCAGTTTCCGGAGTAGCTGGGATTACAGGGGTCCACCACTATGCCTGGCTAATTTTTGTATTTTTAGTAGAGATGGGGTTTCACCATGTTGGCCACGCTGGTCTCAAACTGTTGACCTCATGATCCGCCCGCCTTGGCCTCCCAAAGTGTTGGGATTACAGGCCTGAGCCAATGCGCCCAGCCCAATTTCTTTCTTTTTTTTTAGACAGAGCTTAGCTCTGTCACCCAGGGTGGAGTGCACTGGAGCAATCTCAGTTCACTGCAACCTCCATTTCCTGGGTTCAAGCGATTCTCCTGCCTCAGCCTCCCAAGTAGCTGGGATTACAGATGCCCGCCACCACACCTGGCAAATGTTTTAGTAGAGATGGGGTTTCACCGTGTGGGCCAGGTTGGTCCTGAACTCTTGACCTCAGGTGATCCGCCCACCTCAGCCTCCCAAAGTGCTGGGATTATAGGTGTGAGCCACTGTGACCGGCCTTAACTTTTTTTTTTTTTTTTTTTTGAGACGGAGTCTCGCTCTGCCGCCCAGGCTGGAGTGCAGTGGCCGGATCTCAGCTCACTGCAAGCTCCGCCTCCCGGGTTCACGCCATTCTCCTGCCTCAGCCTCCCGAGTAGCTGGGACTACAGGCGCCCGCCACGTCGCCCGGCTAGTTTTTTTGTATTTGTAGTAGAGACGGGGTTTCACCATGTTAGCCAGGATGGTCTTGATCTTCTGACCTCGTGATCCGCCCGTCTCGGCCTCCCAAAGTGCTGGGATTACAGGCTTGAGCCACCGCGCCCGGCCAACTTTTTTTTTTTCTTTTTCTTTTTGAGGCAGAGTTTCACTCTTGTTACCCAGGCTGGAGTACCATGGCAAGATCTCAGTTCACCACAACCTCCACCTCCCGGGTTCAAGCAATTCTCCTGCCTCAGCCTCCCAAGTAGCTGGGATTACAGGCATGTGCCACCACTTCCAGCTAATTTTTTATTTTTAGTAGAGCTGTGGTTTCTCCATGTTGGTCAGGCTGGTCTCGAACTCCTGACCTCAGGTGATCCGCCTGCCTTGGCCTCCCAAACTGCTGGGATTACAGGCATTAGCCACCACACCCAGCCCTTAAATTTTTAAATATGATTCAACTTCAGGATATTTATAGGTGAGTGACTTCTTTTCCACGAAGACAGCAATCCCTGGTCATTACCATGGGGAGCATTGGCTTCCCCAGTAGCTCCTTCTCCCTAGGGAGAAGGCAAATATTTTACCAAAGGGAAAGGTGAGGAATAGAGTACATATGTATGTATGTATTTACTTACTTATTTGTTTGAGACGGTCTTGCTCAGTCGCCCATGCTGGAGTGCAGTGGTACAATCACAGCTCACTGCAGCCTCAACCTCCTGGGCTCAATTGATCCTCCCATCTCAGCCTCCCAAGTTGCTGGGACCACAGGTAACATCTGCCTACTTTATTTTCTTTTTTTCTTTTGTGACCGAGTCTCGCTCTGTGGCCCAGGCTGGAGTGCAGAGGCACCATCTGGGCTGACTGCAACCTCTGCCTCCCAGGTTCAAGCCATTCTCCTGTCTCAGCCTCCTGAGTAGCTGGGATTACAGGTGCGTGCCACCACACCCGGCTAATTTTTTGTAGTTTTAGTAGAGACAAGGTTTCACCATGTTAGCCAGGATGGTGTCAATCTCCTGTCCTTGTGATCCATCAGTCTCAGCCTCCCAAAGTGCTGGGATTACAGGCTTGAGCCACCGCACCAGGCCCACAGCTGGCTACTTTTTTTTTTTTTTTTGAGACGGAGTCTTGCTCTGTCGCCCAGGCTGGAGTGCAGTGACCGGATCTCAGCTCACTGCAAGCTCCGCCTCCCGGGCTTACGCCATTCTCCTGCCTCAGCCTCCCGAGTAGCTGGGACTACAGGCGCCCGCCACCTCGCCCGGCTAGTTTTTTGTATTTTTTAGTAGAGACGGGGTTTCACCGTGTTAGCCAGGATGGTCTCGATCTCCTGACCTCGTGATCCGCCCGTCTCGGCCTCCCAAAGTGCTGGGATTACAGGCTTGAGCCACCGCGCCCGGCCAGCTGGCTACTTTTTAAAAAAAATTTTTGTAGAGACAGAGATCTCACTATGTTGCCCAGTCTGGTCTTGAACTCCTAGGCTCAAGCGATCCTCCTGCCTTGGCTTCCCAAAGTGCTGGGATTACAGACTTAAGACACTGCACACAGCCAAGAATACTGTATTTAAATCTAAGTATTAGGAAGTCAGGATATCTATCAAATGGGAAAAGATAGGAAGGCATATTCCTGTCCCCACTTAGAGAGCCCTAAGGCTGCCCAGAACTTAATGCTGTGACATCCAAATTTTTGAGCCTTCATTTATGGTCTTATCTATTAAAACATACGTTGACTTCCAAGTTCCAGAATGAGTAGAGTGTAAAATAGCAGTGATTATATAAGCAGAATTAGCTCCTCTCACATTAGAAAGCATAATTTTAATGGCTCAATTCCTTCTTTTTCCTTTTTCAATGAAATGGGTGTTGGGGGATAGAAATCTGAAGAATTTTGGAGATTAGTAGAAAATGATTTAAGTTCTAATTTGTACTTATGCCAGTCTCACCAGGCACTTGAAATAAATAGGGGGGGAAACTACCCATTGTATGTGCCAGAATCTCGCTGGCTCAAGGATTTTTTTTTTTTTTTTTTTTTTTTTTGAGATGGAGTCTCGCTCTGTCACCTAGGCTGGAGTGCAGTGGCGCAACCTTTTTTTGCATTTTCAGTAGAGACAGAGTTTCACCATGTTGGCCAGACTGGTCTTGAACTCCTAACCTCAAGTGAACCACCTGCTTCGGCCTCCCAAAGTGCTCGGATTAAAGACCTGAACCACTGCACCCAGCCTGGCTCAAGGATTTTTCTAGGTGCCTGGCTGGCTAACTTGTTAACTTCATTTGAATGAAGATGTTTATGACTGTTTAGGGCAGATGATACTTGTTTGTTTGTTTGTTTGAGACGGAGTCTCAGTCTGTCGCCCAGGATGGAGTGCAGTGGCCGGATCTCAGCTCACTGCAAGCTCCGCCTCCCGGGTTCACGCCATTCTCCTGCCTCAGCCTCCCGGGTAGCTGGGACTACAGGCGCCCGCTACCTCGCCCGGCGAGTTTTTTTTTGTGTGTGTATTTTTTTAGTAGAGACGGGGTTTCACCATGTTAGCCAGGATGGTCTCGATCTCCCGACCTCGTGATCCGCCCGTCTCAGCCTCCCAAAGTGCTGGGATTACAGGCTTGAGCCACCGCGCCCGGCCAGATACTTGTATTTTAATAGCAATAGTAGGTGAAATGTATTGGGGGTGCTATCTACCTTATTTAATACGCCTCAAAACTTATTAATTCATATATATGAATAAGATATTCGTATATATATGAAATCTTACTACATGCATTTATACATGTAGTTATATATCTCAGCATATCTTATATACATATATATCTAGTTATAGATATCTCTAGATATATCTATCTCAGCTGCCCTAAAGGAGAAAGCTAGGCCAGATGCTTTTTTTTTTTTTTTTTTGAGACAGAGTCTTGCTCTGTTGCCCAGGCTGGAGTGCAGTGGCACGATCTCAGCTCACTGCAAGCTCAACCTCCCGGTTTCACGCCATTCTCCTACCTCAACCTCCCGAGTAACTGGGACTACAGGCGCCCGCCACCACAGCTGGCTCATTTTTTTCTATTTTTAGTAGAGATGGGGTTTCACCGTGTTAGCCCGGATGGTCTCGATCTCCTGACCTCATGATCCATCCACCTTGGCCTCCCAAAGTGCTGGGATTACAGGCGTGAGCCACTGCGCCTGGCCAGATTCTGAACTATATAATATATTCAGTGCTGTCACAACGGGATAACAGGAATGATGGTATTCACTAATGTGAACTAAAAAGGTAGGCTATGAACTGAACCCAGGGGAGTATTGAACAAACTTCCATAAATTCAGGATGTGAAAAATAAATTGACAAAGATTGTAGGGAAAAAACGTTTATTTTCAAGGATTTGTGCAGACAATGGTGAATAAAAAATTGTATTTCAACTATAAAAAGGAGCTGACTTCATCCCACCCTGGCCCACAGGGTTTAGGGTGATGCCAGTTTGAATCTGAGGCTATACTGCTATCCCCATTCCTCCACCTGTAAAAGATTCCCCCAGAGGAATAACTTCCTATAACTTTTAGTCAAAAATATGCAAGACATATCAAACAAAGTAATGAGTTAAACAAGTTTCTGCTTATCTGCTTAGGGAAAGTCAAGAAATAAAACAAATGTGTATTTGTTTCTTGCTGTAAATTACCTTTACCTTGTGCACTTTTTGGTACATTCTGCTATGAAAACATCTCAAAATGTGACAACACAAGAGTTTAGGTCAAGATGACCCACCCAGGAGGCTGTAAGAACTGGTTTGAACTAGTACTGTGGAATGGAACTAGTTTAAAATATGAAGCAGCTCTAAACACCAAGCTTAGAGACATTAGAAAACAAAAATAATTAAAGCTACAAAATAACAAGTGCAAACATGCTGAACCTGTTTCCAGAGAGTGACATTCCCTTTGGCTAACAGGTCCCAAACTCACACCCACAAAGTGTAACTCTCTTTCCTGTTCCACTAGATTTCCTTTCTCTCATCTCAAAGGTCTTCAGAAATGACAATGGAAAACATAGGAATTGTTGAAATTTACCCTGTGGACCAATTCCTGAAGAGGTAACAGCCACAACTCTGAGATGATTAGACATGTAGTGTTTACTTGATGACTTTCTGTATTTCTAGAAACCCTCAAAGCATTAAACTGCCTATTTCAAAATCTAAACTTCCTAGCAGCTTTTATTATTTGGAGTAAGCAGACAGAAGACAATTTACTGCCACACAGGAATCAACTACAGCTAACTTGTCCACCATTAAGTTTTACGATAATGGACAATTCAACTGGAAGACCCATGCCTATGCTTGCTTATAATAATTTAATTTTAGACCTACTCTTTTTTTTTTTTTAAATAGAGAAGTTCTAGACATCCAATAGCTGATCCTTCTGTAGATATAAGGAGGGAATGGAGCAGTCTTCCTGTCAAATGCTGAGCCATCTAAAATGGTCTCCTCGGGAGTTACTAACTCCATGGCAAAATACTTCAGTGTCACTTGCAAAGTTCTGTTTTCTTCTACTTCAGGAAACACCCTCATTTCATTTGTGGATCCTATGCACGGTTCAAACACACTGATGAATATCAGCAACTTCTGTCATTTGAATTTCACATGTCAAAGTAAGTAGAATTTCCAGAGACAACTAAAGAGTAATGCAATATGAAGAAAATTAAGAGTTGGCTAAGAAAAATAAGTAATCAACTAAAAATTGCCGTAACAACTCAGACTTAAACACAAAATAAGTTTGTTGTCTTTTATGACAAAACTTCAATCTGACATCACAAGTTCTTATACTAGACAAATTTACTAGTATATGAATCAATATACTAGATTTCTTTCTTCTACCCCAACTGCAAATATATTAAACAATTTTTCAATAGTTTCTTTTTCCTTAGTCGGGGCATTTAAAACTGAGTAACAGTATTTAGCACTAAGTAATTTAGAAAATATAAAAAGGTTTTATGAAATAGCAACAGTTGATTCATTTTTCATATACCATCTGATCAAGTGAAGTCTCCATTTGAGGATACTGGTGAACAGAAAAATTTTTTCTTCTCTAAGCCACTGCTTTCTGGTCTCATCACACAGATAATTCTCAAATTTTATGTAGGCCCAGATTTTCTTGGCAAAACTCAAGATACCAGCACATAACACAGCTACTTCATCTGTTCTCTTTTTGCAGTGAGCACTATGCCTCTCTTTTATGTTTCCAGATGGGTACATGAAAAATAAATTTCTAAAGCCAAAGAATATCTTGGCATTTCATAACTGTTTCCCACCCAGCATCCCCTCCCCAGTTTGCCAGATCCAAATCAAAGAATGAAAAGAAGTCTTGAAAATTCTGTCTTCAAAAGAGGTCTGAACACAGCCTAGTTCCTTCCCTAACGAGCCGCAGTTTGAAAAGATCCTGATGAGGAGGTGAAGAACAAAAGAGGATGACAGCTTTTTATGAAGGAGGTATGTAATCTTATCACCAAGGGGTGTAATTTATCTGGACATTATATGCACTCTGCCAAGGACTGATTTACACATAGATCAAAGGAAGCTGGCTTTCTGTAGTCCCCTGAAGCATAAATAATGTTCATGACCATGAGTTTTCCCCACATATATCAGGGGCTGATGCTGTGGTGTCATTCTGGGGACTGATGATTTCAGCTGAACTCTCCTACACTGAGTCCAGGTCTCCAACAGGTTCTTCATCCCCGTCCCCTTGGTTGGCAGTTGATGACTTGGATACTTTGGAATTCATTTTATAAATAGGACGTAAAAGGCCATTACAACACAAGCAATTGCCACAGCAGCATGCAGCCTGGTTCCAATCA
The DNA here is from genome assembly GCF_009764315.1 of Trachypithecus francoisi. NCBI lineage: Eukaryota > Metazoa > Chordata > Mammalia > Primates > Cercopithecidae > Trachypithecus > Trachypithecus francoisi. The sequence goes on from NW_022681470.1 coordinate 112,830,351, forward strand.
CAGCGGCTAGCAGGCAAAAGAGAGAAGAAATCACACCCTGCCCTTCATATAAGTCCTCACTTTCATGGTGATATTTTGAAGTCTCTAGTCACAGACAGACATATCAATGCTCTCAAGGACCTGGGATGTTTTTATTTTATTTTTTGAGGCAGTCTCACTCTGTTGCCCAGGCTGGAGTGCAGTGGCGCGATCTCGGCTCACTGCAACCTCTGCTGCACGGGTTCAAGCAATTCTCCTGCCTCAGCCTCCTGAGTAGCTGAGATTACAGGCGCCTGCCACCATGCCCAGCTAATTTTTGTTTTTTTAGTAGAGATGGGGTTTCACCATCTTGGCCAGGCTGGTCTTGAACTCTTAACGTCAGGTGATCCACCCGCCTCGGCCTCCCAAAGGGCTGGAAGTACAGGCATGAGCCACGGGGCCCGGCTCCCTGGCTAACTTTTGTATTTTTAGTAGAGACGGGGTTTCACCATGTTGGCCAGGCTGGTCTCGAACTCCCGACCTCGGGTGATCTGCCCACCTCAGCCTCCTCAAAGTGTTGGGATTACAGGCATGAGCCACGGCACCCAGCCTGTGGGATGTTTCTAAATGCTATCCTTATGCTTTAGGGTCTGTTTGTATTTTGTCCTTTTTCAAAAAAAAAATTTAGGTAGATAGGATTCCAAATGAATGTGCCTCAAATAAACAGTAAAAAAAGCATCCAAGTTAATTAAGTCAAACCTTAAAAGAGACTCCAATGTACCCTTGACAGAAAATTGAGGAAAATTTTCTGTAGAAAAATCTTTTTCCCACTGAAGGGAGGAATTCCACCGCAGCCTAAAATGGTTTGATGTGTATACTTTTACTCCATGGAGAATACAAAATCATCTGGATGCTAAAATAGACAATTATATTTTTAAATAATATTTAATTTTTTTTTTTTTTTTTTAAGACAGGGTCTCACCCTGTCACCTGGGCTGGAGTGCAGTGGCTCCACCATGGCTCACTGCAGCCTCAACCTCCTAGGCTCAAGCAATCCTCCCACCTCGGTCTCCTGAGTAGCTGGGACTACAGGCACGTGCCACAATACCTGGCTAATTTTTGTATATTTTGTAGAAATGGGGTCTCACTATGTTGCCCAGGCTGATCTACAACTCCTGGACAGGAGCAATCCTCGCCTTGGCCCCCCAAATTGCTGGGATTATAGGCATGAGCCACCACACCCAGCAAATTTTAACATTTATCTCTTCCCTCAACTTTGGAGAATGATTAATTTTACAGACTCTCAGGCCCAATCTGAGGGATTGTTTTCTAAAAATGAAACCAAAATCAGTCCCAGCTCACTGTACTCCCTACTTTGTAGCTCCACACTGTCCAGAGATGGCAGTCTCTTCTCCCTATCCAGACATGGCCTCACCTTTGTAAAACACACCCCAAACACCCTTCTTCTCTGATAGCAGCCAGGTTTTGAGACGAGGTACTTTCTTGAAGTAGGCACAGGTGCAAACAAAGAGCAAACCAAACACCAGAATCCCATCCAAGGAGTACACTGTTAAATAAAGAAGAAAAGAAAACCTTAGGTACTGATCTAGCGTGGGACCTGTGATCCTGCCTGAGAACTCTAAGGAAGATAGTGTGTGACATAATAACAAAATAATAACCCCAACAGGCAGTACCAGCACTTGACAAGAGGGAGCCAGGATCCTGGGACTAACAAGATTAGTTTATTGTTCCCCAAAAACTGCTTGTAGGAGGAAGGAGAATCGATTGAGCCCAGGAGTTCGAGGCTGCAATGAGCTACGATCATGCTACTGCACTATAGCCTGAACAACAGAGTGAGACCCCAACGCAAAAAAAATACATTTTTTTTTACATCCCCTTTACCAAAATGTCACTGGTCCCTCCCCTCACCTCTCAAGAAGTAGAAATCCTGGGCAGAAATTAGCATCCCAAGAATGACTAGCATTGGCAATAGATTGAGACATACGAATTCTGGCTGGGCGCGGTGGCTCAAGCCTGTAATTCCAGCACTTTGGGAGGCCGAGACGGGCGGATCACGAGGTCAGGAGATCGAGACCATCCTGGCTAACACGGTGAAACCCCGTCTCTACTAAAAAATACAAAAAAACTAGCCGGGCGAGGTGGCGGGCGCCTGTAGTCCCAGCTACTCGGAGGCTGAGGCAGGAGAATGGCATAAACCCGGGAGGCGGAGCTTGCAGTGAGCTGAGAACCGGCCACTGCACTCCAGCCCGGGCAACAGAGCGAGACTCCGGGCAACAGAGCGAGACTCCGTCTCAAAAAAAAAAAAAAAGAGACATACGAATCCTTAGAGACTCAGCACACAGAATTTAACATGTTCTTGTTATAAATCACTCATATGATAAAGGAGAGCTAGATATGTAGCCAAATATGTCAGATGTGCAACTGTAGGTGAAGAATACGTTAAGGCTAAAAGTAAAGCTTACTGAAAATTACAGGAGTGAGAATGTACATAACTACAATTTTCCTATCAGTATCTTACACTTTATGCATGATATTCTAACAAACCGAATTTCTGCCAGAATAATAACAGATTTTTCTAAAACAAAGAAAAAGTATCTAAGGCTTCAACATAGAAAGCTTCAACTTCTTAGCTTTGTTTCTTAAATATATAAACCAAGCTCATTTCTTTTACAGGTAATCACAGTGAATCACCTAATTGCAAAAACGAGAAGATATTGGACCACAAAATGGGGAAAAATGACTAAAATTTATTCAGCAATTACCGTGTCAAACTGCTGTCTTACTTCCTGGTTCAGATTCTGTCTTCCCCTGGGTAATGTCCCTTTTCTTACTGTGCCTAGTATCCTGAGACCTCTGACTTCCCAGAAAGCTCCAAATGAATATTCTATATAAACAGTGTCTGCCAGTTCTAGACCACACTATCTACCTCTCTCCCTCCAGTAATACTGTCTCACAGCTAGGTGTCACTAAGAAAGGGTCCAGTAAATTAATACATACACTAAGGTTTTCTGAGGAACTATACCTTTACGTGCTACCCTTTTTCTCTCATAAGTTTCTGCAGACAATGGCAAAATTCACAAGGAGGTTAAATTCGAGTCTTCAATGCCAGGTCTATGGACAAAGTACTTTTGAGAAATGCTTTCCGGAGCGCCCCTCAAATCATCGTAATGCCTAAAAGGCTTTCTCTTCTCCTTCCTGTAAGGTTGACGCTAAAAATCATGAAGGCCCTCCTTCCTGTCCTCCTCTGGAATTCAGAATTCGTATCTATAAAGTTTTTGAAGAGGCCTGGAAAATGAGGTCAGATAAACAGGGTGACAACTGCCTCATCATCTAGAAGAGGCAGTGTCTAAATCCACCCCTTTCAACACTAGTCAGGGTCTCCACGTGAGATCACCCCGCCAGGACTTTAAAATCAAAAATCTTTCCAGCATTTCTCCGTAACAACAATCTTTTGTGGGGTCTACATTCATCAGCACCCCCAAAACTGTGAGACTTGATATTCTATGTGATTTATTGGCCCTCTCAACAAAACTACGGTCCGAAAGTATGAGAACGTAGGGGGCTGGGAGGAGGAGCCTCTCTCTTCCCTGGGTCTAAATAGCAGCAGTACCTCTGGGACTGACCTCTCCAAGGGCCAGAGAGAACTAAGAAAAAGAAAAGGGAAAGCAAAGGATAGGGATAATAACTCGAGGTATGAGCATAAGAGGCACTGGGGGTCCTAGATGAATATGGGAAGGGGGAACCCGCGGAGGAGGATAGGGGTACAGAAGTTCGGGGCGTCGAGAGGCCAAGGGGGGCCGGGCTGGGAGGGGGCGGGGAGAACGGCCACGTCAGTCCCGGCCCCGCCCGCCACGTTTTCCCTTCGTCCTTCACTCCCACCCTCCGCTCAGGGTATCGGTTCTCACCGTTCGTCATGGCGGCTGGCCCTGAACCTAGGTAGGGGGTCCGGGTTCGGTGGTGATAGCCGCGGAGGTGGGGGAACTCGGCACCCGCTTGACACTTCCCGATCCGGGCCCAGGCAACTGGAAGAAGCCGAGTACGCAGGAGCAAGGGCCGAGAGGCGAGCGCCGAACGCTATCAGGAGTGGCTAGCCGATTGTCGAGCTCGTGAAACAGCGTGTTGACGTAGGTTAAGAACGCTATCCCGGAGGCTTCCTACTTGGCCAGGATAAGGAAATGTTTTCTGCGTGCCCCTGCGGGCGTAGTGCTGGGGCTGGCCCGCGTCGGTGTGTTTGAAAAGGTAAAGGCTTATAGTCTTGTAGTTTATTTTGCGCCGTGGCGGCTGTTGTGTGTAAGCAGCAGCCCACCTATAAGGTTTTCATCGTCGTGGGCTTCCACTTGAGAGAACTCCAGCACCGCGGGTGAAGAAGCCGCACCTGCGGCCTGGGTGACTGCCCTTGAGCGGCTCTTCCTTACTCCGGATGGAAATGTAGTTAGACTGCGTCTGAACGTTCCAAATGAAATGAGGAAAAACAATGACAAAAACAAGTCGCGGCCGGGCGCGCTGGCTCACGCCTGTAATCCCAGCACTTTGGGAGGTCGAGCCAAGCGGATCACCTGAAGTCGGAGTTCGAGACCAGCCTGACCAACAAGGAGAAACCCCGTCTCTACTAAAAATACAAAATTAGCCGGGCGCGGTGGCGCGTGCCTGTAATCCCAGCTGCTGGGGAGGCTGAGGCAGGAGAATCGCTTGAACCTGGGAGGCGGAGGTTGCGGTGAGCCGAGATCGAGCCATTGCACTCCAGCCCGGGCAACAAGAGCGGAAATTCCGCCTCAAAAACAAACAAAACAAGTCGCATCTTTCATGTCCTAAAGCACCACGTCGTCGGAAAACATTCAAATGGTTGCCCGTTTGCTCGTGTGAATTTTTCCTTTCCTTAAACTATCAGGAGAATCTCGATTCTCCTGCATTTAATTAATTCTGGGATCACCTCAGCCACTTTAACCAGAAATCGGCGATATCTAGACACCGCTCCTCTGAGAACATTTTGACAACGTGACAAAAGACATTGCCAATCTAATAATGGGGATGGAGTGGAGGAGACAAAACTACAGATTCCGATTTGCATCCTGAAATCCTTAATTGCACACAATTCGGCCTGTTTTATTAGAGTCCGGGCGGAAGTGCGACACCGAGTCCTCCAAGACTAACTGGAGGGTTAAATTATAAGGTTACTAATCCGCCCTCCTTACCAAGGGCCTAAAGGGACTCTGCCCCTTTCTGCTGCAGTGCCATCTGCTGGCTGCAGTCCACTTGGTTATCCAGAGGGAAAACTGCCAAAACATCCTCTGGAAGCTGACCTGGAAAGGCAAGCCAAAGTCTAGTGCAGGGCAGACGCCTTGAGAAAATATACATACATGCAGAAAGAAAAAGAAAAAAGAAAAAGAAAAAGGCAGAATATATACGGGACAAAACCTAGGACAAGGCCAGGCAGCCATCAGTTTACATATATGTTTGCACATTCACACACAAATTCCCCTGCCCAAAAGAACTGTTCAGGATCACTCAAAACAGAACAAAAGCTCAATTGTGTAGGCCTAACAGCAGCAGCTGTCCGGGCACGGCTCACACCTGTAATCCCAGCACTTTGGGAGGCTGAGGCAGGCGGATTACCTGAGGTCAGGAGTTCAAGACCACCCTGACCAACATGATGAAACCCCGTCTCTAAAAAAATACAGAAATTAGCCTGGCGTGGTGGCGTGCGCCTGTAATCCCAGCTACTCAGAAGGCTGAGGCAGGAAAATCGCTTGAACCCGGGAGGCGGAGGTTACAGTGAGCCAAGATTGCACCACTGCACTCCAGCCTGGGCGACAGAGCAAGATTCTGTTTCAAAAAATAATAATAATAATAATTGCCCCTCTTTGACCGGGCACAGTTGCTCACGCCTGTAATTCCAGCACTTTGGGAGGCTGAGGTGGGCGGATCACCTCAGGTCGGCAGTTTGAGACCATCGTGACCAATGTGGAGAAACCCTATCTCTAGTAAAAATACAAAATTAGCCAGGCATGGTGGCACATACCTGTAATCCCAGCTACTTGGGAGGCTGAGGCAAGAGAACCACTTGACCCGGGGAGGCAAAGGTTGTGGTGAGCCGAGATCCTGCCATAGCACTGCAGCCTGGGCAACAGAGTTAAACTCTGTATAAAAAAAAAAAAAAAGAAAGAAAAGAAAGGAAAAAAAAATTGCCCCTCTTTTAATCCTACAGCCATCACCCTAACACTCACAATTGCCTGATTACTCCTGTTTTAGAAATAAACCAAGGTTTAGGGTAAGGACTGCCAAGTATTACACTGGCACAATAATTCCAGTCTTCTGAAAGCAGGACTAGAAAATTTTCCTCCATACCACACTGGTGTTTCCTTTGACAGTAACCACTACCTACTGAATGATGCCTAAGTCCTTAGCCTGCTATTCAAGGCCTTCCAATAGTATTTTCCACTGTTCCCTATATGGACTTTAAGCTTTGTCTATAAAGACTATGTTCTTCAGTTACAGTCTTTGCTTTCTCACTTTTGCTCATGCCATTCACTTTTTAGAGATAATTTTTTCTCCACCTTTTTTTAACTAGATGAAAACCTCTCCAATTTTTGTCATGCTCTGAAAGACAAGTTTTTCCTCTTCAGTAACTCTCAGAGGTTAGAATAAAAGTTAATCGGCCAGGCGTGGTGGCTCACGCCTGTAAGCCCAACACTTTGGGAGGCCGAGGCGGGAGGACCACCTGAAGTCAGGAGTTCGAGACCAGCCTGGCCAGCATGGTGAAACCCCGTGTCTACTAAAAATTCAAAAAAAATTAGCCGGGAGTGGTGGCAGGTGCCTGTAATCCCAGCTACTTGGGAAGCTGAGGCGAGAGAATCGCTTGAACCCAGGAGACGGAGGTTGCAGTGAGTTGAGATTGTGCCATTGCACTCTATCCTGGGCAACAGAGTGAGACTCCACCTCAAAAAAAAAAAAAAAAGCCCAGGTGCAGTGGCGTCACGCCTGTAATCCCAGCACTTTGGGAAGCCAAGGCAGGCAGATCACCTGAGGTCAGGAGTTCAAGACCAGCCTAGCCAACATGGTGAAACCCCATCTAAAAAAACAAAACTAAAAACACAAAAATTAGCCAGGCATGGGGGTGTGTGCCTCCAATCCCAGATACTCGGGTGGCTGAGGTAGGAAAATTGCTTCAGACTGGAAGGCGAAGGTTGCAGTGAGCCGAGATTGTACCACTGCACTCCAGCCTAGACAACAGAGTGAGACTCCCTCTCAAAAAAAAAAAAAAAAAAAAAAGAATAAAATTTAAAGACTGGGCATGGTCGCTCATGCCTGTAATCCCAGCACTTTGGGAGACTGAGGTGGGTGGATCACTTGGGGTCAGGAGTTGGAGACCAACCTGGCAACATGGTGAAACCCTGTCTCTACTAAAAATACAAAAATTAGCTGAGCATGGTGATGTGTCTGTAATCCTAGCTACTTGGGATGCTGAGGCAGGAGAATCACTTGAACCAGGGAGACAGAGGTTGCATTAAGCCGAGATCGGGCCACTACACTCCAGCCTGGGAGACAGAGCAAGACTATGTCTCATAAAACAAAACAAAAAAAAAAATTAAGGATGAAATCAAAGCTGAAAAACCATCAGGAGTGATGAATTGGCAAATTACTTTTTTTTTTTTTTTTTCCCAGACGAAGTCTCATTCTGTTGCCCAAGCTGGAGTGCAGTGGTGCGATCACGGCTCACTGCAACCTTCACTTCCTGGGTTCAAGGAATTCTCCTGCCTCTCCTCCCAAGTAGTTGGAACTACAGGCACGTGCCAGCATGCCCAGCTAAGTTTTGTTTTTTTAGTAGACATGGGGTTTTACTATGTTGGCCAGGCTGGTGTTGAACTCCTGACTGTGTGATCCACCGGCCTCAGCCTTCCAAAGTGCTGGGAATACAGGCCTGAGCCACCGCGGCCAGTGGCAAATTATGATTTTTATTTTATTTTATTTTTGAGACAGAGTCTCGCTCTGTTGTCCAGGCTGGAGTGCAGTGGTGCAATCTCAGCTCACTGCAAGCTCCGCCTCCCGGGTTCACGCCATTCTCCTGCCTCAGCCTCCCGAGTAGCTGGGACTACAGGCGCCCGTCACCACGCCTGGCTAATTTTCTGTATTTTTAGTAGATACGGGGTTTCGCCATGTTAGCCAGGATGGTCTCAATCTCTTGACCTCGTGATCCGCCCACCTCGGGCTCCCCAAAATGCTGGGATTACAGGTGTGAGCCACTGCGCCAGGCCTCAAATTACTATTTTTAAAAGGCAGTGATAATGCACAGAGCGTTTTATTCTTATTAAAGTTTTTTTTTTACTCTGCTCAAAATTTACTTTTCTCTTTCTTCATTTTCCACGTCTGTCTCTATTCTTCCTACTTTTTTTCTCCCACTCTTAAATTTATTTCTTCTTTCTCACTCCACCGATTTTTTTTTTTTTTGAGACGGAGTCTCACTCTGTCTCCCAGGCTGGAGTGCAGTGGTGCAATCTCAGCTCGCTGCAAGCTCCTCCTCCCGGGTTCACCCCATTCTCCTGCCTCAGCCTCCCGAGTAGCTGGGACTACAGGCGCCCGCCACCACACCCGGCTAGTTTTTTTTTTTTGTATTTTTAGTAGAGACGGGGTTTCACCATGTTAGCCAGGATGGTCTCGATCTCCTGACCTCGTGATCCGCCCGTCTCGGCCTCCCAAAGTGCTGGGATTACAGGCTTGAGCCATCGCGCCCGGCCTTTTTTTTTTTTTTTTTTTTTTTTTTTTTGAGACGGAGTCTCGCTCTGTCTCCCAGGCTGGAGTGCAGTGGTGCAATCTCAGCTCACTGCAAGCTCCGCCTCCCGGGTTCACCCCATTCTCCTGCCTCAGCCTCACCAGTAGCTGGGACTATGCAGGGGCCCGCCACCACGCCCGGATAATTTTTTGTATTTTTAGTAGAGACGGGGTTTCACCATGTTAGCCAGGATGGTCTCAATCTCCTGACCCTGTGATCTACGCGCCTCGGCCTCCAAAGTGCTGGGATTACAGGCTTGAGCCACCGCGCCCGGCTTTTTTTTTTTTTTTTTTTTTTTTTTGAGACGGAGTCTCGCTCTGTCTCCCAGGCTGGAGTGCAGTGGTGCAATCTCAGCTCACTGCAAGCTCCGCCTCCCGGGTTCACCCCATTCTCCTGCCTCAGCCTCACCAGTAGCTGGGACTATGCAGGGGCCCGCCACCACGCCCGGATAATTTTTTGTATTTTTAGTAGAGACGGGGTTTCACCATGTTAGCCAGGATGGTCTCAATCTCCTGACCCTGTGATCTACGCGCCTCGGCCTCCCAAAGTGCTGGGATTACAGGCGTGAGCCACTGTGCCCTGCTCCCTCCACCATATTTTTTCTTTTTCATGTTGTATAAGATATTTTACATTTTTTTAATTGAATAGAGTGAGTCTTACCAGGCTATTTCAAAATTAGTTGTAGCAAGACTTTTATATTCTAAAAAAAAAATGTTGGCCAGGTGCGGTGGCTCACGCCTGTAATCCCAGCACTTTGGGAGGCCTAGGTGGGCAGATCACGAAGTCAGAGATCATCCTGGCCAACATGTGAAAACCCGTCTCTACTAAAAATGCAAAAATTAACTGGGCGTGGTGGCAGGCACCTGTAGTCCCAGCTATTCGGGAGGCTGAGGCAGGAGAATCGCTTGAACCAGGGAGAAGGAGGTTGCAGTGATCTGAGATAGCGCCACTGCACTCCAGCCTGGTGACAGAGCAAGACCTCATCTCAAAAAAAAAAAAAAAAAGTTCAGTTTTCTGTGAAATTGAGTTAGCTCCTTTCTAAGGTTATTGGAGGATTAAGTGAATTACTATTTACTGAAGGGGTGGCCTGCCCCTCCACACCTGTGGGCGTTTCTCATTAGGTGGAACGAGAGACTTGAGAAAAGAAATCAGACACAGAGACAAAGTATAGAGAAAGAAAGAGTGGGCCCAGGGGACCGGCGCTCAGCTTACAGAGGACCCACGCCGGCACCCGTCTCTGAGTTCCCTTAGTATTTATTGATCATTATCTTTACCATCTTAAAGATAAGGGAGTGGCTGGACAATAGGATCATTGTAGGGAGGAAATCAGCAGTAAGACATATGGATCAAGATCCCTGTGACATGAACAAGTTCAAAGGAAAATGCTGTGCCTTGAGATGCATATGCAAACATCTCCATAAACCTTTTAGCAGCATTGCTCCAGCAAGTCCCACCTTATTCCGTAAGACGGTTTTCTCCTATCTCAGAAAACAGCATACAATCGGGTCTTACACTGAGATGTTCCATTGCCCAGGGACGGGCAGGATTTTTAACCAACAAGCTGCCTTCGGGCACTTGTTTAACAAAGACACATCCTGCACAGCCCAAAATCCATTAAACCTTGAGTCACAACAGCACATGTCTCTTGCAAGGACAAGGTTGGGGGTAGGGTCACAGATTAACAGCATCTCAGATACAGAACAAAATGGAGTCTCTTATGTCTACTTCTTTCTATATAGACACAGTAACAGGCTGAGCTCTCTTTCTTTTCCCCACAATTTACAACAATATCTGACATGAGTAAGTGTTCCATAAATGATAGCTATTATTGTTGTTGTTCATTTGTTTAAAAAGTATCTGTGGTTGGCCTGGTGGCTCACACCTGTAGCCCTGGCACTTTGGGCGCTGAGGTGGGCAGATCGCTTGAGCTCAAGAGTTCAAGACTGGCCTGCACAATATAGTGAAAGCCCGTCTCTACAAAAAAATACAAAAATTAGCCAGGCATGGTGATGCATGCCTGTGGTCCCAGCTACATGGGAGGCTGAGGTAATAGAATCACCTAAGCCCTGGAAGTGGAGGTTGCAGTGAGTCATGATTGCACAACTGCACTCCAGCCTGGATGACACAGCCAGACCCTGTCTCAAAAAAAAAAAAAAAGTATTGCCAGTGTCTACAACTGTGTGCTAAGCACTTTGCTAGATTTTGCAGCAGTGAGGCAAAAATAAGTCCCTGTCCTCAGAGAACAAAATATATTGAGTAAGATAGATGAATAAACACATTTTAAATAGAACATGAACATTGTGTAAAGACAGCATCTTTGATTTGCACAACTGTTTTACAGATTTTTTTTTGTTAATGAAATCTTGAGACTTAAAGAAAGGATGTGGGTGAGATAACATAGCCTGTTAGAATCCAAACCCAGGTCTAAGTTCAAAGCTCCCTTTCCCTTGTTATCACACTGCCTCAAATTACAGTGCTTTCCACTAATATTGATCTTTGATTATTTTGTTACAATCATTAATGTTTCTGTCACCCTGGAAAGTCTCATAGCCTCACTGCCACCCAGTGCAATCGTGTCTCACATCAGGCCAAAGCCTGGGTCACCCGCTCTTGCAGCCCAACTGCAAAGAATAAATAGAGCCTGCCAGCCTAGGGATTCTCAATTCAGACAGTCCTTCCTCAATTCATTTCAGTGCACTGGAGAACTGGTAGTTGTTGCCAAATGCCTGTCAGTCAAGAACAGTGGCCTGTTTGTTAGGGTTGTTGCAGTTATTGTGGTGAACACTAATCAGTCATGGGGACCATGGCTGTGGCATTCTGGTTTAACCAAGGAGTAAGTGCAGCGTCAAAGGCACAGCTTGCAACAATAGCTTCATTTGAATTACAACATATTTGAAAAGGGATGTCAAATAGGCATTAATTTATGCTACAACATTTGTTCCAGGACTTCTAAATCTAAGGAATGTGTTAGCCTTTGGGAACTCAAAGATGAATGAGAAATAGACTATCTTCTTAAAAAGTTTAAGATTTAGTAGAAAAAGATAAGCCGTGTTTATAAATAACAAAAAATACAGTAGAAAGTGAGAAGTGTCCAAGGAAAATGAAAACGAAGTGCTGGGGGAGTAGAAAGGAGAAACTGCCTTCAGCTGGAGCGTTCAGGGAAGGCTTTATTGAGGAGCAGACATTTTAGCTGGGCCTGAAAAGCATATAGCATTTCAATAAGCAGAAATAAAGAGCATTCTCGTGGGGAGGGAATTGAGCCATTAAAGGCCTGGAGAGGGAAAGTGCAAGGTAAGATTGGGGCACAGTAAAGCCTCCCCTTCCTCCTTCAATGGCTAACTCACATTCATCCCTCAAGTCCTAACTCAGACCTCAATTGCTCAAGGGAGACTTCTCGGACCTTCAGTCTCCTTCCCTGGTCATCTTTCCAAAGCATACGATATCAGTTTAACTTATCTCCCCCTGCTATACTGTAATGTTCATTTGTTTTGTTTGTCATTTTATCCACAGTCCCATAGCTAGTGCTGAACATTTTGCAAGTGCTTCATGAATATTTATTGCATGAATAATTGAATGTGGCTTTGTGGAACTGGAATGTAGAGCTCATGAAGGACAACAGCAGAAGGTAATGGTGAAAGGCTCTTAAATAAAAACAACTGCCAGGTGCGGTGGCTCACGCCTGTACTCCCAGCACTTTGGGAGGCCAAGGCAGGCGGATCAACTGAGGTCGGGAGTTCAAGACCAGTCTGACCAACATGGAGAAACCCTGTCTCTACTAAAAATACAAAATTAGCTGGGCGTGGTGGCACATGCCTGTAATCCCAGCTACTCGGGGGGCTGAGGCAGGAGAATCATTTGAACCCAGGAGGCGGAGGTTGAGGTGAACCGAGATTGCGCCATTGCACTCCAGCCTAGGCAACAAGAGCAAAATTCCGTCTCAAAAAATAAATAAATAAAAATAAAAACAACAATACTTATGGAATATTTACTACATGCAGGTACTACCCAAACACTTTATGGTTATTAATACATCTAAGCCTCATAATAACCTTATATGGTTAGTAACTATTATTATCCCCCTGTCATAGATGAGGAAATGGATGTATCAGCAGGTCAAGTAAGTTGTCTCAAGGTAACATAGCTGATAAATAGTACAGCTAGGATTTGAAACTCAACCTATCTGATCTCAGAGTCTGCATATTAAACCATGGAGTATAGGCAGTGTGGTTAAGACTGTATTAAGATTATTGCAGAAATTCTGAAAGCCATTTAAAAAGTGACATTACCTCACTGAACCCAAATTAGGGAGAAGCACTGTAGAAGTTTACACCCTGCGATGGAGGGATGAAAGTGGAGGTAGGGGTGGGACTGCAAAGCTTCTGCCTTGGAGTCTGAGTGCTGCTACCTGCCTGCCCATATCCCATCACTAACACCTCTCAAACCGACCATCCAGCTCCTGCTTTTCTCATTTCTGATAATCCCACCCCTGCCATTCCTTCCAAATTACTCTCTTTTTTTTTTTTTTTTTTTTTTTTTTGAGACGGAGTCTTGCTCTGCCGCCCAGGCTGGAGCGCAGTGGCCGGGTCTCAGCTCACTGCAAGCTCCGCCTCCCGGGTTTATGCCATTCTCCTGCCTCAGCCTCCCAAGCAGCCGGGACTACAGGCGCCCGCCACGTCGCCCGGCTAGTTTTTTTTTTTTTTTTGTATTTTTTAGTAGAGACGGGGTTTCACCATGTTAGCCAGGATGGTCTCGATCTCCTGACCTCGTGATCCGCCCGTCTCGGCCTCCCAAAGTGCTGGGATTACAGGCTTGAGCCACCGCGCCCGGCCCCAAATTACTCTCATACAGCTCCATTTCTTCCTTCTATCAATTACCTCTCTACTGAATCCATTCTTTTGTGAACAAATCTCTTTTGTCATTACCTTTTTCATTAAAAGCTCATTCCATTTTCTTGCTGTAATGAAAAACAGGATTTTCTGAGCATTTAGCTAAATGACTGGGATAAGTTCACAGCTTCTATTCATTCAGTAATCATTCATTCAAAGTCCACATTCCTTGATCCTACTGCCCTCTTGCCCTCTTTTTTTCGTTTTTTTTCTGAGATGGAGTCTCGCTCTTGTCACCAGGCTAGAGTGCAGTGGCACGATCTCAGCTCACTACAATCTCTGCCTCTCAGGTTCAAGCGATTCTCCTGCCTCAGCCTCCCGGGTAGCTGCGACTACAGGTGCCTGCCACCACGCCCAGCTAATTTTTGCATTTTTAGTAGAGACGGGGGTTTCACCATGTTAGCCAGGATGGTCTTGATCTCTTGACCTCTTGATCTGCCCGCCTTGGCCTCCCGAAGTGCTGGGATTATAGGAGTGAGCCACCGCTCCCAGTCTTTACTGCCCTCTTAAGGCTACTTTCCTCTCTGCTTTTCTACCTTCAGTATCCAACTATATACTCATTCTTTAACCTTTTATAATCTGGCTTCCCTCTTCACCAACACCCTCAAACTTTGTTCTCCAGATTATTCCCATACCTCCTAATTGTCAAATCCAAGGCCTTTTCTTAAATCTTTAATCTTGTAATCTCTGGCACTGAGCACTCCATACCACCTGCTTTTTTTTTGTTGGGTTGTTTTGTTTTTATTTTTTTTGAGACAGAGTCTCACTCTGTTATTCAGACTGAAGTGCAATGGCATGATCTTGGCTCACTGCAACCTCTGCCTCTCGGGTTCAAGCGATTCTTCTCCCTCAGCCTCCAAGCCACTGGGACTACAAGCACTCGCCACCACACCTGGCTAATTTTTTTGTTTTGTTTTGTTTTTTAGTGGAGACGTTTTCACCATGTTGGCCAGGCTGGTCTGAAACTCCAGACCTCAAGTGATCAGCCCGCCTCAAACTCCCAACACCTGCTTCTTTTTGAAACTTTTTCTTTTTGGGTTTTCAGTTCTTCTCCTCCCTCTCCTCCTCCCCTTTTCCTACTTTTATCTTTTCTGCCTCTTTGACCATTCTTTCTCTCTGTCTCTTTGATGTACTGTTTCTAAGGCTGTGCCCTTTGCCTCTATTCTGCCTTTGTTTCTGTGCAATCTCTAGACTATCACTTTGTGATGTCTTCCGTGTCATTTTCTCTAGTACTAATTTTTTTTTTTTTTTTTTTTGAGAAGGAGTCTTGCTCTGTCGCCCGCGCTGGAGTGCAGTGGCTGGATCTCAGCTCACTGCAAGCTCCGCCTCCCGGGTTTATGCCATTCTCCTGCCTCAGCCTCCCAAGCAGCCGGGACTACAGGCGCCCGCCACGTCGCCCGGCTAGTTTTTTTTTTTTTTTGTATTTTTTAGTAGAGACGGGGTTTCACCATGTTAGCCAGGATGGTCTCGATCTCCTGACCTCGTGATCCGCCCGTCTCGGCCTCCCAAAGTGCTGGGATTACAGGCTTGAGCCACCGCGCCCGGCCCCAAATTACTCTCATACAGCTCCATTTCTTCCTTCTATCAATTACCTCTCTACTGAATCCATTCTTTTGTGAACAAATCTCTTTTGTCATTACCTTTTTCATTAAAAGCTCATTCCATTTTCTTGCTGTAATGAAAAACAGGATTTTCTGAGCATTTAGCTAAATGACTGGGATAAGTTCACAGCTTCTATTCATTCAGTAATCATTCATTCAAAGTCCACATTCCTTGATCCTACTGCCCTCTTGCCCTCTTTTTTTCGTTTTTTTTCTGAGATGGAGTCTCGCTCTTGTCACCAGGCTAGAGTGCAGTGGCACGATCTCAGCTCACTACAATCTCTGCCTCTCAGGTTCAAGCGATTCTCCTGCCTCAGCCTCCCGGGTAGCTGCGACTACAGGTGCCTGCCACCACGCCCAGCTAATTTTTGCATTTTTAGTAGAGACGGGGGTTTCACCATGTTAGCCAGGATGGTCTTGATCTCTTGACCTCTTGATCTGCCCGCCTTGGCCTCCCGAAGTGCTGGGATTATAGGAGTGAGCCACCGCTCCCAGTCTTTACTGCCCTCTTAAGGCTACTTTCCTCTCTGCTTTTCTACCTTCAGTATCCAACTATATACTCATTCTTTAACCTTTTATAATCTGGCTTCCCTCTTCACCAACACCCTCAAACTTTGTTCTCCAGATTATTCCCATACCTCCTAATTGTCAAATCCAAGGCCTTTTCTTAAATCTTTAATCTTGTAATCTCTGGCACTGAGCACTCCATACCACCTGCTTTTTTTTTGTTGGGTTGTTTTGTTTTTATTTTTTTTGAGACAGAGTCTCACTCTGTTATTCAGACTGAAGTGCAATGGCATGATCTTGGCTCACTGCAACCTCTGCCTCTCGGGTTCAAGCGATTCTTCTCCCTCAGCCTCCCAAGCCACTGGGACTACAAGCACTCGCCACCACACCTGGCTAATTTTTTTGTTTTGTTTTGTTTTTTAGTGGAGACGTTTTCACCATGTTGGCCAGGCTGGTCTGAAACTCCAGACCTCAAGTGATCAGCCCGCCTCAAACTCCCAACACCTGCTTCTTTTTGAAACTTTTTCTTTTTGGGTTTTCAGTTCTTCTCCTCCCTCTCCTCCTCCCCTTTTCCTACTTTTATCTTTTCTGCCTCTTTGACCATTCTTTCTCTCTGTCTCTTTGATGTACTGTTTCTAAGGCTGTGCCCTTTGCCTCTATTCTGCCTTTGTTTCTGTGCAATCTCTAGACTATCACTTTGTGATGTCTTCCGTGTCATTTTCTCTAGTACTAATTTTTTTTTTTTTTTTTTTTGAGAAGGAGTCTTGCTCTGTCGCCCGCGCTGGAGTGCAGTGGCTGGATCTCAGCTCACTGCAAGCTCCGCCTCCCGGGTTTACGCCATTCTCCTGCCTCAGCCTCTGGAGTAGCTGGGACTACAGGCGCCCGCCACTTCGCCCGGCTAGTTTTAGTACTAATTTTTCTTTCTTTCTTTTTTTTTTTTGGTATTTTAGTATAGAGACACGGTTTCACCATGTTGCCCAGGCTGGTCTTGAACTTCTGAGCTCAGGTGATCTGCCTGCCTTGGCTTCCCAAACTGCTAGGATTACAGGCATGAGCCACCGTGCCCGGCGTAGATCTAGTACTAATTTTTCTGTGGATTTCAGGGCCTGTAATTCCTGGCCTGGATTTCCATCATCTTTAGGACATCTCCAGACTCTCAAACACATACTAAACTCATTTCTTTCCACTTCCAACTTCTTTCCCCTTTTTCTTTCCTATTTATATTAATAGCATTCCATGCTTCTGTCCATAGCTCTCACATTGTCACAAAGTTCTGTAAATTGTCTCTTAAAGTTTGTCTTAAATCAGTTCCTTCTTCCTCTTTGCCTTAATTCAGATTATAATCATCTCTCATCCTAGTTTCCCCACTAAAGTGATCTTTTTTTTTTTTTTTTTTTTTTTTTTTTGAGATGGAGTCTCGCTCTGTCACCCAGGCTGGAGTGCAGTGGCGCGATCTCGGCTCACTGCAAGCTCCGCCTCCCGGGTTCACGCCATTCTCCTGCCTCAGCCTCCCGAGTAGCTGGGACTACAGGCGCCCGCCATCTCGCCCGGCTAATTTTTTTTTTTGTATTTTTTTAGTGGAGACGGGGTTTCACCGTGTTAGCCAGGATGGTCTCGATCTCCTGACCTCGTGATCCACCCGTCTCGGCCTCCCAAAGTGCTGGGATTACAGGCTTGAGCCACCGCGCCCGGCCTAAAGTGATCTTTTTAAAAACTGTAAAGTCATGTGACACATCTGTATCTCTTCTATTCTGTTCTGTTCCCAAGAACTCTGTAGTCTGAAGTTCAGTCTCTGAAGAGAACATTTTAGGCCTTTCACACGCAAATTCCAGTCTCATTTCGTGCATCCCCACCCAACAAAATTGGCCCTGGAAACCTCCATAGAACATCTTCTAGAAGCACACCATGACTTTTCACTCTGTGTTTTCCTTCTGCTCTGCTTATCACACTGCAATTTTTCCCCCACTTTGTATTTTGGATCTCAGGTTCACAGGACTGAATTATTCACATGCTGCAGCTCATGGCATACTATTACAATTGGCCCTTCCAAAGTCTTTCACTTTTTATTAATCAATCTATTCCTTTTATCCTTATTCCCATTTCTCCTACACTGCAACTTTCTCATGTGTTTAATGTCTATGCTTTTTTATATTTTACTGTAAAATAAGTAGTATTTTTAATTTCTATAAATGGTATTATGTTGTAGATCTTGTTTCTTTTTTACTTTGAACTGTTTTCAAGTTCTCTCATGTTGCTAAATCTATTGCTTCTGATTGCTGCATTGTACTCTATGCTGTGCATCCAGCATATTTTACCATTCTACTCCCCTGATAACAGACACTATGAATGTTTTATACCTGACCTCCTGGACACGGATCACTACCTAAAAGCCGTTCTCAACCCTATCAGGCTCAACAATCTCCCTTAAATATTAATAACAAATACAATGTCTCCATTATTGTGCAGTGAAATTCAAAAATAATATAATTGACTGTGGTAGGTGGCCTCTCAGAAAGCCCCCAGTGATCTCCAGCGCAATATTCTTGCCCTTATATCATCCCCTCTCCTTGAATTTTGGGCTGCACTTTTTTTCTTTTCTGAGACAGAGTCTCACTCTGTCGTTCTGGCTGGAGTACAGTGGCGCCATCTCAGCTCACTGCAACCTCCGCCTCCCGGGTTGAAGCAACTCTCCTGCCTCAGCCTCCTGAGTAGCTGGGATTACAGGTGCCCGCCACCACACCCGGATAATTTTTGTATTTTTAGTGGAGACAGGGTTTCACCATGTTGGCCAGGCTGATCTCGGAACTCCTGACCTCGTGATCCACCCGCCTCCGCCTCCCAAAGAGCTGGGATTACAGGCGTGAGCCACTGCACCCGGCCCTAGCTGCACTTTTTTACTCACTTCTAGTGAATAGAATAGGGCAGAAATGATGGGATGTCACTTCCAAAATTAGGCAACAAAAAACCTGTGAGTTCTGTCTTCTGGGTTCTCTCACTTGTGTCCTCTGGAGGAACGCAACTGGCACATTGTAAGCTGCCCTATGGAGTGGATTACATGGAAGGAACTGAGGGAGGCCTCTGGGCAACATCCGGTGAAGAACTGAGGCCCTTAGTCCAACAACCTCGAGGAACTGAAACCTCCAGCAACCTGTGAGTGACTCTAGCAAATTCTCCTCCATCAACACTTGAGGTATGACCGTGGCCCCAGCCAACATCCTGACTGCAACAGGAGGGACCTTGAGCGACAGGAACCCAGCTAAATTGCACCCACATTGCTGACCCACAGAAACTGTGTAATAAATATTTGTTGTAAGCCACTAAGTTTTGGGGTGATTTGTTACACAACAATAAATAACTAATGTATCTACCTACTCACATAATTATGAAAATAACATAATACCCTAACAGGATCCAGTGATTCAGTGTCCAGGAGGTCAGGCATAAAGGTAATATAAAAGTAAAGTAAAAATAGTAACGTATCTTTTTTTTTTTTGAGATGGTGTCTCACACTGTCGCCCAGGCTGGAGTACAGTGGCACGATCTCTGCTCACTACAAGCTCCGCCTCCCGGGTTTACACCATTCTCTTGCCTCAGTCTCCCCAGTAGCTGGGACTACAGGCGCCCACTACCATGCCCGGCTAATTTTTGTTGTATTTTTTAATAGAGACAGGGTTTCACCTGTTAGCCAGGATGGTCTCGATCTCCTGACCTTGTGATCCGCCCGCCTCGGCCTCCCAAAGTGGTGGGATTACACGCATGAGCCACCGCGCCCGGTCAACATATATTTCAATATATAAATACTCAGGCATGATGGCACTATGAGGTATAATGAAGATTTCAGATGCTTGTACCTATATGTAGAATTACTTTGAATGCAGACTGATTTGAGTGAGTATTGTCGACCTAAAAGGAAGAAGCTGAGGCAAAATTAATATAAATAGAGAGTTTATTTGGGCCAAACTTGAGGATTGCAACTCAGCAGCATAAAGTGGCCCAGAATACACTCTAAGATTAGCAGCAGGTACAAGTGGATTTTTAAAGGAAAAGAATGAGGACAGGGAGTGGGCTGATACAAAGTTGTCTAAGGAATTCTCATTGGTTTACAAAAACAACATTGATTAGTGATTGGCTAAACATTATCAAGCTATAGGGGGTGGGATATAGTGTCTGGTGGGGCATAATTAGGCTAATTTATACCCAATACTTGGGGAATGGCAAGCAGTTTTTTTTTTTTTTTTTTTTGAGGCGGAGTCTCGCTCTGTCGCCCGGACTGGAGTGCAGTGGCCAGATCTCAGCTCACTGCAAGCTCCGCCTCCCGGGTTTACGCCATTCTCCTGCCTCAGCCTCCCGAGTAGCTGGGACTACAGGCGCCCGCCACCTCGCCTGGCTAGTTTTTTTGTATTTTTAGTAGAGACGGGGTTTCACCGTGTTAGCCAGGATGGTCTCGATCTCCTGACCTCGTGATCCGCCCGTCTTGGCCTCCCAAAGTGCTGGGATTACAGGCTTGAGCCACCGCGCCCGGCCGCAAGCAGTTTTAAGACATAAATACATAGCTCAAAAGGGGGCAAGTAGGATGTGATTGCCTCTCATTTTAATGCCTCTCGGGGCCTAATAATTTAACTCAGATTCCTCAAATCAAAGTTCTTTTTTCAGTATTCACTCTTCAGATTATTACAAGTGATGTTGCTTTTGGTGACGTTATTTCTTGAAATGGTATACAGCTCTTGATGAACTCCAAACAAAACAAAATACAATTACTATTCAATTTTGGGGCAATAACATTCCTAGAAAATTCATCGTACATTAAAAGTGTGGGAAAATGCGTTGTGTTTATTAACAAACATAGGTTCAAGTCTCAGATAATCACTTTTCACTCACCGAATGTTCAGCAGGACATTCAGAAATCGTATTATGGGATTTTCTTTATGTAGCATCATCTGTTACACTATAGGACACATATTTTATATCACTAGCTCTGGCCTTCCAATGCCTGTGGTTTTCCCAATCATTGTTCCGACCAAAAGCCTTCCCTGGTGGACACGGTGGCTCACACTTGTAATCCCAGCACTTTGGGAGGCTGAGGGGGGCAGATCGCTTGAGGTCAAGAGTTTCAGACCAGCCTGGGCGATGTGGTGAAACACCATCTCTACTAAAAATACAAAAATTAGCCGGGCATTGGTGGTGTGCGCCTGTAATCCCAGCTACTTGGAGGCTGAGGTGGGAGGATGGCTTGGGCCCAGCAGTTCTAAGCTGCAGTGAACCCAGATTGCGCCACTTCACTCCAGCCTGGGGGACAGTGAGGCTGCGTCTCAAAAAAAAAACAAAAATAAGGCCGGGCGTGGTGGTGCACGCCTATAATTCCAGCTACTCGGGAGGCTGAGGCTTGAACCCGGGAGGCGGAGGTTGCAGTGGGCCGGGATCGCGCCACCGCACACTCCAGCCTGGGCGACAGAGTGAGACTTGGTCTCAAAAAAAGAAAAACAAAAACCTTCACAAAATTTTAAATGCTTAGTCTTGCGACACCATCTCTTGGAAATTTCTGGTGAAGCACAGTATCCCCAATAATTAACACAGTGCTTAGAAACGGTGGAACCACAAATCTTTAAAATGATTTAAAAGCATTTGTGTCAGATAAAGGACCGCTGGCTAGCCCTCCTACGATCCATAGCTTCCCAGTCCCCAAACAGGAAGCCGTGATTCAACGCGCAGCAGCAAATTTAGGGTGACAACGAGATACACCCCACCTAGCCCGTGATTTCCTTTTCTTTGTTAGTTTTCAATTCCTTCAGGGTTACAGGGAGGAGAGCCGGTCTCCTCCGCTAGAGACTGTCGCATTTCCGCCGCTAGGCCGGAAAGCACCACAGTCCTCCCGCAGGCCGCAGCCAGCTACTCCCAGCTCCAGCCCCGCCCATCACCGGAAGTGAGGCGGCGGAAGTAGCGTAACCCCCTGGGAGCCAGCCGGGGGGAAGCTGTGGGTTGGAGAGCTAGTGGGATGGCAGATGAGGAAGAAGACCCCACCGTGAGTGACCGTGTCTGTCCAAAACCTCTCTTTTCTTCGCTCCGTCGGGGCTCAGTAGCGGAGACAGAGTTCAGAATCGGATCTGCTTGCCTTAGTCAGTTCCGCCAACAGAATTCGGGGACTTCCCGCCCTAAGGATTGATCATATTAGAAAGTGGGGAACGACATGAAGGAAGAGTAGGTTTTGTGACCCCTTTCCCCTTGATTTTGGTCTGTATTTGCCAGACACTGAAACACGTACAGAATCATCAGAGGTCAAAACTGACATCTATTAGCGCTCACTATGAACCAACAGTTCAATTGTTAACAAAACTGTACTTACTGTGAAGTAATGGGAAAAGAATGCATTGAAAGTCAGACAGCCTGGATTTCAAAATATCCATTGTCTCTAAGCAAGTTATTTAACTTTGACAATCAGTTTTCTTGTTACAAAATAGGGTTACGGGCTTCCTTAAGGAACGTTTTTAGCACCGTATAAACAAATGCTTAGTAAATATTAGTTTTGCTTACTACAAAGTCTACAAAGGTAGACTTTGAGTCAGTCTCAACTGTTTAACGATAACAGTAGCAATAGGCCACCTTAGTTGTTTAAAAATAAAACCTATGTTCATTAGAACTCTTACACGTAGAAGCAGTAGGATTATTTGTTAGGAACATTGTAGAAGCCATTTTTGGATGAGTTGGGAGTTGGACTAGATACATAGGCCCCTTCAGTGCTAAGGTTTCGTGTTTTTTGTTTTTGTTTTCCTGCTTCCTTTAGGCTTTGTTGCTTATCTGTTAAAAATGAAAAAAAAATGTTATTATTATAATATCAAATGCAAGGCAATTATTTGACATTTCTATATATACATTTTTTAGTTTGAGGAAGAAAATGAAGAAATTGGAGGAGGTGCAGAAGGTGGACAGGGTAAAAGAAAGAGACTCTTTTCTAAAGAATGTAAGTACTATTGACAATGATTTTGTTATAGATGATGAAAACTTTTGGACATCTCCTTTCAAAGTACATTTATTGCTTTGAATATTTCCCTGTAGTGACAATATTCTCAGACTAGCCTATCAAATTCTGTTTAACTTTTGAATCAGATAGTACCAATCCTAACTCCAATTATATGTGTGTGTATGTGTGTGTATAAATTGCTTTTTAGGTGAGCAAATGTAGTTCGTGTTTTAATTTGGGGCAGAAGAACATACCTCCATTAGTTTTCCTCTTGCCTTTGCAGCAGTAGAAACAGAGGCTCCTTTGTAAGCCACAGATGATAATGGATCCTGCAACAGGTGTTGAGGGAGAGTAGCAAGTGAGTTGGGGCTTGGGCTTTGGACTAAGGCCATGAACAAAGTAAGAAGGTGGTGAACAGCTGGGTGCAGTGGCTCACGACTGTAGTCCCAGCACTTTGGGAGGCTGAGGCAGGTGAATCACTGGAGGTCAGGAGTTCGAGACCAGCCTGGCCAACATGATGAAACTGCGTCCCTACTAAGAATACAAAAATTGGCCAGACATGCTCGCTTGAAGCCAGGAGGGAGAAGTTGCAGTGAGCCAAGATTATGCCACTGCACTCCAGCCTGGGTGACACAGCAAGACTCTGTCTCAAAAAGAAGGTCGTGAATAGTGTAAGGCATTATAGTGACATGGAGGCTAGATGCAGTGGCTCACGCCTGTAATCCCAGCACTTTGGGAGGTCAAGGCAAGCAGATCGCTTGAGCCCAGGAGGTCAAGACCAGCCTGGGCGACATAGTGAAACCCTCTTTCTACAAAAAATACAAAAATTAGCAGGGCATGGTGGCACACCTCTGTAGTTCCAGCTACTCTGAAGGCTGAGGTGAGAGGATGGTTAGAGCCCAGGAGGTGGAGGTTGCAGTGAACCCGATTGCGCCACTGCACTCCAGCCTTGGTGACGGAACAGACCCTGTGTCCAAAATAGATAAATAAACAAAATAAGCAATGACATGGAGATTATAATGTATTGATTCTCCATCCTACCCCCTCAGTAGATGGTTTTGACCCCTTTTGGCAACACGAGGAAGGGAGAGGAGCTGCTACTACTGATGGTACAGGCCAAGCCCTGGAACACAGCATGAGAATGTGCTCTCCATCTCCCAGTCCTGGGTCCTTTATGTAAAGTTATATCTAAGTATTGAGAGATGAGGCAACACAGATTTATCATATGGTTTATTTAGGCTGGGTTATATCTGAGCAGTTCCCAAATGTCCTTCAAACTGCAGGGTCAGTATATCTTTTTTTTTTTTTTTTTTGAGACAGAGTCTCACTGTCGCCAGCCTGGAGTGCAATGGCATGATCTTGGCTCACTGCAACCTCTGCCTCCTGGGCTCAAGTGATTCTCCTGACTCAGCCTCCTGAGTAGCTGGGACTACAGGCATATGCCACCACGCCCAGCTAATTTTGGTATTGTTAGTAGAGACGGGGTTTCACCATGTTGGCCAGGATGGTCTCAATCTCTTGACCTCATGATCTGCCATCTCAGCCTCCCAAAGTGCTGGGATTATAAGCATGAGCCACTATGCCCAGCTTCAGGGTCAGTATATCTTTTTTAAAAAAAATTATTTTCTTAATTTTTATTTATTTTCTTAGGGACAGGGTCTCACTCTTCTATCCCTGGGGCTAGAGTACAGTGGCGTGATCACAGCTCACTGCAACCTTGAACTCCTGGGCTCAAGTGATCCTCCCACCTCAGCCTTCTGAATAGCTGGGACTATAGGTGCATGCCACCATGCCCAGTTAATTTTTTTTTTTCTTTTCCCCTGAGACAGAGCCTTGCTCTGTCACCCAGGCTTGAGTGCAGTGGCGTTATCTCGTCTTACGGCAACCTCCACCTCCTGGGTTTAAGCAATTCTCCTGCCTCAGCCTCTCGAGTAGCTGGTTTTACAGGCATGCGCCACCACGCCCTGGCTAATTTTTTGTATTTTTACAAAATACAAAACGGGTTTCACCATGTTAGCCAGGCTAGTCTCAAACTCCTGACCTCAGATGATCTGCCCAACTCGGCTTCCCAAAGTGCTGGGATTACAGGCACGAGCCACCGTGCCCAGCCATACCCAGCTAATTTTTGTATTTTCAGTAGAGACTAGTTTCACTATGTTGGCCAGGCTGGTCTCAAACTCCTACCCTCAAGTGATCCTCCTGCCTCAGCCTCCCAAACTGCTGGGATTGCAGGCATGAGCCACCACACCCAGCCCAGCCAGACACTCTTATTTTTTAACCATCCAAATCCTTTTCCATATTTTGTTTCCTCACTAAAGCTGACCATTTCTTATTTCATTTCTCTGATGCTCCTTATACTATTATGTGGTTTTACTTATTATATCAGCATAAGAATGGGATCCTTGTACCAGAGCATCCCAGAGTGATGTTCAGTTGGTTGTTAGCGAAGACCTTTGTTCCAGTGAGATTAGTTTGTGATGACAGGAATTTGGAATCTTCAGGCTTCTCCTTATCTTACCTCAATATTCACAGAGGTTACTGACAAAAGATCTGTTCTCCTGAACCTTAAAAAAAAAAGTTTGTGGGGGACTGGGTACAGTGGCTCATGCCTGTAATCCCCGCACTTTGGGAGGCCAAGATGGGAGGATCACTTGAGGTCAGGAGTTCTAGACCAGCCTGGCCAACATGGCAAAACCCCGTCTCTAATAAAAATACAAAAATTAGCTGGGCATGGTGATGCATGCCTATAATTCCGCTACTCAAGGGCTGGAGACGGTAGCTCATGCCTGTAATCCCAGCACTTTGGGAGGCTGAGGTGGGTGGATCATGAGGTCAGGAGATCGAGACCATCCTGGCTAACACGGTGAAACCCCGTCTCAACTAAAAATACAAAAAATTAGCTGGACGTGGTGGCACATGCCTGTAGCCCCACCTACTTGGGAGGCTGAGGCAGGAGAGTCACTTGAATCCGGGAGGCGGAGGTTGCAGTGAGCCAGGATGGCGCCACTGCGCTTCAGCCTGGGTGACAGAGCAAGACTGCCTCTCAAAAAAAAAAAAAAAAAATTCCAGCTACTTGGGAAGCTGAGGCCGGAGAGTCACTGGAACCTGGGAGGCAGAGGCTGCAATGGGCCTATAGAATTTCAAAGCATTATCTGGCATTTGTTTATGCCTTTATAGACCCTTTAACCAAATACAGTTTACGTACTTCCCATATAATAAGTTTCCCTTTTCCAGTGAAATATATTTTCTGTCTGGTGAATTCTGCCCATCAAAATGTTAGTGACAAAGTATCTTCCTCAAAATATTTAAACAAAAACAGTAAACTTAAAATGGAGAATTCTGGAAGACACCATGTTAACCAAGTGATCAAAGCATCACTAATAACATACAGTATATTGACATTATATACCCCAGATATGATGCATTAAGAGGACACATCACCTTGGTGTTCTTCCTGGTAATGTCTAATTTCAATCTAATGAGGAAACATCAAAGAAACCCAAATTGAGGGATAGTCTACAAGATAACTGACCAATATTCTTCAAAAGTGTCAAGGTTTTTTGTAAACAATGGTTTCATTAAAAAAAAAAAAGGTGTCGGCCGGGCGCGGTGGCTCAAGCCTGTAATCCCAGCACTTTGGGAGGCCGAGACGGGCGGATCACGAGGTCAGGAGATCGAGACCATCCTGGCTAACACGGTGAAACCCCGTCTCAACTAAAAATACAAAAAATTAGCTGGACGTGGTGGCACATGCCTGTAGCCCCACCTACTTGGGAGGCTGAGGCAGGAGAGTCACTTGAATCCGGGAGGCGGAGGTTGCAGTGAGCCAGGATGGCGCCACTGCGCTTCAGCCTGGGTGACAGAGCAAGACTGCCTCTCAAAAAAAAAAAAAAAATTCCAGCTACTTGGGAAGCTGAGGCCGGAGAGTCACTGGAACCTGGGAGGCAGAGGCTGCAATGGGCCTATAGAATTTCAAAGCATTATCTGGCATTTGTTTATGCCTTTATAGACCCTTTAACCAAATACAGTTTACGTACTTCCCATATAATAAGTTTCCCTTTTCCAGTGAAATATATTTTCTGTCTGGTGAATTCTGCCCATCAAAATGTTAGTGACAAAGTATCTTCCTCAAAATATTTAAACAAAAACAGTAAACTTAAAATGGAGAATTCTGGAAGACACCATGTTAACCAAGTGATCAAAGCATCACTAATAACATACAGTATATTGACATTATATACCCCAGATATGATGCATTAAGAGGACACATCACCTTGGTGTTCTTCCTGGTAATGTCTAACTTCAATCTAATGAGGAAACATCAAAGAAACCCAAATTGAGGGATAGTCTACAAGATAACTGACCAATATTCTTCAAAAGTGTCAAGGTTTTTTGTAAACAATGGTTTCATTAAAAAAAAAAAAGGTGTCGGCCGGGCGCGGTGGCTCAAGCCTGTAATCCAGCACTTTGGGAGGCCGAGACGGGCGGATCACGAGGTCAGGCGATCGAGACCATCCTGGCTAACACGGTGAAACCCCGTCTCTACTAAAAATACAAAAACTAGCCGGGCGAGGTGGCGGGCGCCTGTAGTCCCAGCTACTCGGGAGGCTGAGGCAGGAGAATGGCGTAAACCCGGGAGGCAGAGCTTGCAGTGAGCTGAGATCTGGCCACTGCACTCCAGTCCAGGCGACAGAGCGAGACTCCACCTCAAAAAAAAAAAAAAAAAAAAAGGTGTCAAGGTTTTGAAAGATGAAAAAGTCGAGGAACTGTCAGAGATCAGAGGGAACAAAGGAGACATGACAACTAAATGGTATGGGAACCTGAAACAAAAAGGACATTGGTGGAAAAACTCGTAAAATCTGAATAAAGTCTGTACTTGTACCGATGTTAATTTCTTAGCTTTGATGACTCCCTATGGTTGTATAACATGTTAACATAAGGGGAAGCTGAATATAGGGCATATGGGAACTGTGTACTATTTTTGCAACTCAGCTGTAAATCTAAAATTATCTTTTTTTAAAAAAAGGCAAAAGCACAGAATCCAAAACAGAAAGATAAAACCTATTGGCTCCTGTGTTTGTTTTTTTCCTCCTGTTTCTGGACCTAAAGACTCTTGCCAGTGTAAACCCTAGGGATATGTCTATCTCAGGCTGGTTTCCAAGTCACCCTTTTCTTCTGTAGGCCTGGCCTACTTTCTTCTCTTTGTACTTCTACTAGTTTTTACTTCTTCTAAATAGAGGAATTATTCTTAATTTACTCATTTCTTCCTTTAGAAGTATTCTACAAGTATCTTTTTTTAATTTTTCTTTTTTTTTTTTGAGACAGTCTCCCTCTGTCGCCCAGGCTGGAGTGCAGTGGCGTGATCTCGGCTCACTGAAAGCTCTGCCTCCTGGGTTCACGCCATTCTCCTGTGTCAGCCTCCCGAGTAGCTGGGACTACAGGCGCCCGCCACCACACCCGGCTAATTTTTTGTATTTTTAGTAGAGACAGGGTTTCACCTTGTTAGCCTGGATGGTCTTGATCTCCTGACCTCATGATCCACCCACCTCTGCTTCCCAAAGTGCTGGGATTACAGCCATGAGCTACCGCACACAGCCGTACCTTTTTTAAAAAAAATAAAACTTAGATACAATAAATTGTGCAAGTCTTAAGTGAACAGCTTGCTGAATTTTATGTATACTATACAGTCAGCCCTCTATATCCATGGGTTCTGCATCCATGGATTCAACCAACCTCAGATGGAAAATATTCAGAAAAAAAAAAACTGTGTTTCTATTGAACAGGTACATATTTTTTTTCCTGGTCATTATTCCCTAAACAATATAATATAGCAACTATTTACATAGCATTTACATTGTATTAGGTATTGTAAGTAACCTAGAGATGATTTAAAATATAGATAGGATGTGTTTAGGTTATATGCAAACTCTATGACATTTTATATCTGGGATTTGAGCATCTGAAAATTTTGGTATCCACGGGAGGTCCTGGAACCAAGCTCCCAAGGATACTAAGGGGCAACTGTATACACGTGCACACACACACACACACACATTCACACACTTGTAACCACTACTAAGATCAAGATAATAAAACACTTGCAGCACTTGACAGTTTCTTACCATTTACATACACGCCTTTGAGAATCTGATGAAAGTTATAATTATTCCCAGAAAAATGCACATGTACAGATAATGTATAAAATTTTTCTGTATGATTTTAGGGTCGTCTCAAGGACTTTTTTTGAGACGGAGTCTTCCTCTGTCGCCCATTGGAATGCATTCGCGTGATCTTGGCTCACCACAACCTCTGCCCCCTAGGTTCAAGCAATTCTTCTGCCTCAGCATCCCTAGTAGCTGGGATTACAGGCAAGCGCCACCACGCCCCCCTAATTTTTGTATATTTAGTAGAGACGGGGTTTCACCATGTTGTTTAGGCTGGTCTCAAACTCCCAACCTCAGGTGATCTGCCCACTTGGGCCTCCAGAAGTGCAGGGATTATAGGCATGAACCACAGTGCTGGCTTGTCTCTGGACTGGGAGTTTATAGGTGATAGGATAAGAACCTGTGTGGATCTCAGCTGAGTGTGGTGGCTCACACCTGTAATCCCAGCACTTTGGGAGGCCAAGGCAGAAGGATTGCTTGAGTCCAGGAGTTCAAGACCAGCCTGGGCAACAAGGTGGGACCCTGTCTCTATGAGAAAACAAAAATAAATAAATTTTTAGAAACCAGTTCAAAACCAGCCTGGGCAACATAGTGAGACCCCTGTCTCTAGAAAAAATTTAAAATGGCTGGCTGTGGTGGCTCATGCCTGTAATCCCAATAATTTGGGAGGCCAAGGCAGGCAGATCACCTGAGGCCAGGAATTCAAGACTCTCCTGGGCAATGTGGCAAAACCCTGACTCTACTAAAAAATACAAAAATATTAGCCGGGTGTGGTAGCGCATGCCTGTAATCCCAGCTACTTGGAGGCTGAAGCTTGAGAATCTCTTGAACCCTGGAGGTGGAGGTTGCAGTGAGCTGAGATTGTGCCATTGCACTCTATTCTGGGTGACACAGTGAGACTTCCGTCTCAAAAACACGCCACAAATTAGCGAGGCATGGTGGCATGTGCCTGTAGTCCCAGCTGCTCACATGAGCCAGGGAGGTTGAGGCTGCAGCAAGCTGTGACTGCAACACCTCTCCAGCCTGGGCGACAGAGCCAAGACTGGCTCAAAAAAAGGGGAGCAAAGAAAAGAATTCATATGGATCCTGTCTGCCCTAAACTGCAAGTACCAACAAGTGCGATGCTATTGTGGGTATGAGGAAAGACCTGAAGCAGATCAGCTGGGTTCAAACTCAGGTTCCATCTCTTAATAGCTTTGTGACCTTGGATAAATCAGTTACTGCAGTGCTTTAATTTTCTCATCTATAGAGTGGGGATAATCAATAGTATCTACCTCAAAGGATCATTGTGAGGATTAAATGAGTTATATATGTAAAGACTTATGAGAGTACCTGGCATATAATAAGGACTATATACAGTTTATCTTTTGCAGTTTTTTTATTTCTGTATATTAGACTTCTCTCTCTATTATTATTATTATTATTATTATTTTTGAGACACAGTCTCTGTCACCCAGGCTGGAGTGCAGTGGCACGATCTCAGCTCACTGCAATCTCTGCCTCCTGGATTCAAGTGATTCTCATGCCTCAGCCTCCCGAGTAGCTGGGATTATAGGCATTTACCAACACCCCCAGCTGACTTTTGTGTTTTGTTTTTAGTAGAGACGGGGTTTCACCTTGTTGGCCAGGCTGATCTCAAACTTCTGTCCTCAAGTGATCTGCCTTAGCCTCCCGAAGTGCTGGAATTACAGGCGTGAGCCACCATCCCAGCCTTCGCCCAGCTAATTTTTGTTTTTTTTTTTTGTAGAGACAGGGTTTCGCCATGTTACCTAGGCTTGTCTCAAACTCCTGAGCTCAAGCAGTCTAGTTGCCTGGGCCTCCCAAAGTGCTGGATTACAGATGTGGGCCACTGCACCCAACCTAGACTTACCTTTTTCATTTCCTACGGTTTCTTCAGATGAAGCCTGAAAGGGCTTTGCCAGCAGTTGTATTGATCTAGGAAATGTCAAAATTCCTTGTAGTAAGCCCTCTGCTTTCTAATTTTGATTACCCTGTTGCTTCCTGTAAGAATGTATTTGGGACCAGGCGCAGTGGCTCACGTCTGTAATCCCAGCACTTTGGGAGGCCGAGGCAGGTGGATCAAGAGGTCAGGAGATCAAGACCATCCTGGCTAACATGGTGAAACCCCGTCTCTACTAAAAATACAAAAAATTAGCCGGGCATGGTGGTGGGTGCCTGTAGTTCCAGCTACTTGGGAGGCTGAGGCAGGAGAATGACGTGAACCCGGTAGGCGGAGCTTGCGGTGAGCCGAGATCGCACCACTGCACTCCAGCCTGGGCGACAGAGGGA
Source organism: Trachypithecus francoisi (assembly GCF_009764315.1). NCBI lineage: Eukaryota > Metazoa > Chordata > Mammalia > Primates > Cercopithecidae > Trachypithecus > Trachypithecus francoisi. The sequence continues at coordinate 112,861,499 of NW_022681470.1, forward strand.
GACTCTGTCTCAAAAAAAAAAAAAAAAGTATTTGGAGAACTTTCTCTCATGTCTTTTCCCCTATGGTAATATCAGTAAAGAGTCTACCTTTTTTCCAATGCCCCTCTGCCATGCCCACACACAAAAACTGTCTCCAAAAAAGGCTAAGCTGTTGCTATCTGTCCTGTCTCCTGCCAGAATTTCCTACTTAAAGGTGTTCTGCTGGGGTCAGGGGCTGGTAAATAGATGATAGAGATTAGGAAAACACTGTTTACCTTAGGGTTCAGTAGCTGGGAGGAAGGAAGAGTTTGGTTGGCGGCTATATGGGAACAGTTGGTCATCAGACTGTCCTTAAACCTTTTACACCAGAATCCATACTTGGAGATAACAAATACAATGTAAATATGTTTTTATACCAATATTGTCTATAACTTGGTTCACTTCTAGTTTATTTTTTTAAAGCATTAAATTGTTAAATCTGTAAAAGTAAACAAAAGTGATTGTTCTTTTACAGTGCGATGTATGATGTATGGCTTTGGGGATGACCAGAATCCTTATACTGAGTCAGTGGATATTCTTGAAGATCTTGTCATAGAGTTTATCACTGAAATGGTAAGATTCTTTCCTAACTTGTCTTACTTAATTGAAGAATAGATATGAAATATTAAACTTTAGGTAAGACTAGTAACTTATGTCATCCTTTGAAATAAGCTATCCATCTGAGTGCTTGTTTGCAGAAGTTATTGGTTACTGTTTATCATTAAGGATGGAGGTTATATGTATATATTCTATCCCCCCTTCTTCCTTTTTTTTTTTTTTTGAGACGGAGTTTCATTCTTGTTGCCCAGGCTGGAGTGCAATGGCGTGATCTCGGCTCACCGCAGCCTTTGCCTGCCGGGTTCGAGGGATTCTCCTGCCTCAACCTCTGAGGAGCTGGGATTACAGGCATGTGCCACCACGCCTGGCTAATTTTGTATTTTTAATAGAGACTGAGTTTCTCTGCATTGGTCAGACTGGTCTCGAACTCCCAACCTCAGGTGATCCGCCAGCCTTGGCCTCCCAAAGTGCTAGGATTATAAGCGTGAGCCACCGCACCTAGCCTCTTCCATTTTTTATAAGGACATAATTATAATATCCTTGAATAAAATAAAAATATTACCCCTAATGCCATTGTCCAACGTAGGTTTATTTTTTTCCCCTCCTTTTCCAGTATTTAAAGATATACAATGTTTTTTTGTGTGTGTGTGTGTGACAGGATCTCACTCTGTTGCCCCAGCTGGAGTGCAGTGGCATGATCGTTGTGCACTGCAGCTGAGACCTTCCAGACTCAAGTGGTCCTCCCACTTCAGCCTCTCAAATACCTAGGACTATAGGCATATGCCACCATGCTCTGCTTTTTTTTTTTTAATTTTTTTTTTAGTTTTTTTTTTTTTTGAGACGGAGTATCGCTCTGTCACCCAGGCTGGAGTGCAGTGGCACGATCTCCGCTCACTGCAAGCCCCGCCTCCTGGGTTCAAGCCGTCTCCTGCCTCACCCTCCCGAGTAGCTGGGACTACAGGCGTCCGGCACCACGCCCGGCTAATTTTTTGTGTTTTTAGTAGAGATGGGGTTTCACCATGTTAGCCAGGATAGTCTTGATCTCCTGACCTCTTGATCTGCTCGCCTTGGCATCCCAAAGTGCTGGGATTACAGGCGTGAGCTACCGCACCTGGCCAGCTCTGTTAATTTTTAAACTTTTTGTAGAGACAGGGTCTCACTATGTTGCCCAGGTTGGTCTTGAACTCCTGGGTTCAAGCGATCTAACCCCTCAGCCTCATAAAGTTCTGGGATTACTGGTGTGAGCCACTGTGTCCGGCTCAATGCCATATTATTAAGTATTTAGCTTCTATTTTTTAGTCATTAGAAATAATGCTATGATAGGTCTTCAGTTTTGCACAGGTGAGTATATAATGACAGGGGATGAGGTAGATTTATTTGGTTTTTAGAAAACCCACCAATATTTATTGGGTATTAAGATGGAGGAGGACAAAAAGCATAAATGAAATGGGTGAGTACACAAAATGATAAAATTATTTTATACAAATGAAGACAAAATCTACATATATCAAAAAACAGAAAAGGAACAATAAAGTTGACATTTTAATGTCCTTAAGATATTTTTCTGGCCGGGCGCGGTGGCTCAAGCCTGTAATCCCAGCACTTTGGGAGGCCGAGACGGGCGGATCACGAGGTCAAGAGATCGAGACCATCCTGGCTAACACAGTGAAACCCCATCTCTACTAAAAATACAAAAAACTAGCCGGGCGAGGTGGCAGGCGCCTGTAGTCCCAGCTACTCGGGAGGCTGAGGCAGGAGAATGGCGTAAACCCGGGAGGCAGAGCTTGCAGTGAGCTGAGATCCAGCCACTGCACTCCAGCCTGGGTGACAGAGCGAGACTCCGTCTCAAAAAATATATATATATATATTTTAAAGTGCCTGTGAAGCATAAAGGGGAACATTGCTAATAACCCACTACAAAATGGACAGAGGACATAAGGAGAAAGATAATTCACAAATGAATAGCCATTATATAGCCATAATAATGAGAGAAAATCTTCGACCTCACTTGCAATTAATAAATGCAAATTAAAACAGTAAAATATTAGATTGTAAAAAATTCAATGCAATATGTTTCTTTGTAATAGACTCACAAGGCAATGTCAATTGGAAGACAAGGTCGAGTACAAGTTGAAGATATTGTCTTCTTGATTCGAAAGGACCCAAGAAAGTTTGCCAGGGTTAAAGACTTGCTTACTATGAATGAAGAATTGAAACGAGCTAGAAAAGCATTTGATGAAGCAAACTATGGATCTTGACACTTTTTGTAGTTTCTGAAAATTACTGTCTGGGGAAATCATATATAATAATTGTATATTTTCTAAAGTAAGGTTCTGATATCTAGCCATGTAAATGAAAGATGGAGAAAGTTTTCAGCCTTTATTTTTATGCCTTTGATTTTAGAGTGATATGGGTGTATTTAATTGCCTGCCTTTGTATTACCATACTTGAATTACTTACTGGGGTTTAATGACCACACATAAGTCAATGTACCTTGCAAAGCATGCCGTTCCTTCTGACTTTTGACTATCTAAAGGATAAAGTAGTATTTATCTGTTAGGTATGTTTATGCCCTTGTAAGCTATACGGTAGCTTTTTTTTTTTTTTTTTTGAGCCAGATTCTCGCTATGTCACCAGGCTGGAGTGCAGTGGCACGATCTCAGCTCACTGTAAGCTTCACCTCCCGGGTTCAAGTGATTCTCCTTCTTCAGCCTCCCGAGTACCTGGAACTACAGGTGCCCAACACCACGCTTGGCTAATTTTTTGTATTTTTAGTAGAGGCGGGGTTTCACCGTGTTAGCCAGGATGGTTTCAATCTCTTGACCTGGTGATCCACCTGCCTCGGCCTTTCAAAGTGCTGGGATTACAGGTGTGAGCCACCATGCCTGGCCTACTGTAGCTATTTAATATGTGAAGTCTAAATGGCATTTTTGACTCGACAGCTCAGACTTGTACTTCATGTATTCAGAAGTTTTTAGACAGCAACTAGTTTATTGTCTAGTTTATTATTAAAGATAATGAATTAGGCCAGGTGTGGTGGCTCACACCTGTAATCCCAGCACTTTGGGAGACTGAGGCAGGCAGATCACTTGAGGCCAGGAGTTCGAGACTAGCCTGGCCAACATCGCAAAACCTTGCCTCTACTAAAAATTAAAAAATTAGCCAGGCATAGAGGCATGTGCCTGTAATCCCAGCTACTCGGGAGGCTGAGGCAGAAGAATTGCTTTGAACCCAGGAGGCAGACATTGCAGTGAGCCGAGATGGTGCCACTGCACTCCAACCTGAGGAAGAGAGTGTGACTCTGTCTCAAAAAAACAAATACAGATAATGAACTGGTTTGCATTTCTTTTAAAGAGATGATAGAAGAAAATATAGTTTTTTGTGAGAATGTTTATATCTCTTAAAAGATAATCTGTTTTAATTTTCTTCAGATAACAAGTTATTATTATTTTTTAAGAAATCAAGTTTCATATGAATAATGCTGTGTTGGAAGGCTTTTTGATTTAAAATCTTTTCAGATTTATGACATCCTGTTAAGTTTTAGGAGAACCTGTTTTCCCAGATCAGATTTGAGCTTCTAAAAATAAATGCTTTCAGTAGAAGGAATGGCACTGCTTAAAAAGCTCATGGCAGGATAAGCATTTGGGTTAGTGTTTTATTAACATATTTTAAGTACTTGTTCATTGTGGAAATGTGTCCTTGACTAAAACCACATGTGGCTATGGAAACCATGTTTGTAGTTTTGGATACACGGGTATTGTGTATATTTAGTCTATTGTATTAAATTATTATTGCCCTTAGCTTAACGTAAGGATTACAATTGGATTTAAGTAGATCACTGAATGTTATTGTTTATGAAACTTAACTTTTTGTGTGTCATTTATAAACATGATCTATAAATCAGTGCTTGGGAAAGTTTTACTTTCTTAATCTACTGATACAGGAATAAAATATGAACAATTAAACAGGTTAATCCTGGAATCTGACTGATTTATGACTTTTTTTCTCCTAGAATATTATGCCCATTACTGGTAATATGATAATTCTTGCTGCTTAGTCTAGTTGAAAATTTTTTTTATTTCAGTGCATATCAGGGTGAATCTTTTCATTTAAAAAAGCAGGGCTGGGCACCGTGGCCCATGCCTGTAATCCCAGCACTTTGGGAGGCCTAGGCAGGAGGATCTCTTCAGCCCAGGAGTTGGAGACCAGTCTGGGCAACATAGAGAGACCCCATCTCTGCTAAAAATCAAGGCCAGGCACAATGCCTCAGACCTGTAATCCCAACACTTTGGGAGGCCAAGGCGGGTGGATTGCTTGAGGTCAGGAGTTCAAGACCAGCCTGGCCAACATATTGAAACCCTGTCTCTACAAAAAATGCAAAAAAATTAGCCAGGCATGGTGGCATGCCTGTAGTCTCAGCTACTTGGGAGGCTGAGGCGGGAGGATCGGTTGAGCCCAGGAGTTGGAGACCGCCCTGGGCAAGATGACAAGACCCCATCTCTGTAAAAAAAAAAAAAAAAGAGCCAGGCACAGTGGTGTCCGTTTGTGTTCCCAGCTACTCAGGAGGGTGAGGTGGGAGAATCGCTTGAGCCTGGGAGGTCAAGGCTGCAGTAAACTGCTTACTCTGTCACCCAGGCTGGAGTGCAGTGGCACAATCACGGCTCACTGCCTTGACCTCCTGCGCTCAAATAACCCTCCCACCTCAGCCTCCCCAGTAGCTGGGACTACAGGCATGCCTGGCTAGAGAAGCTATTTCACTGTGTTGCCCAGACTGAGTGGGGCTTTGCATTAAGACTATTTTAGGTTGCAAGTGATACAACTTAACTCAAAACTATTAATGGCATAAACAAGGAAGTTATTGGCTTACCTAACCGAAACATGGAAAAGAAGGGATGGAGCTGAATTTAGGGTTGACTGGATCTAAGTACTTGAGAAGCAAGACTCTGTCTCTCTGTCTTTTATCCTAATTTTGGTTTTATTCTTCTCAGAGTGGCAAAGGAACATGATGGCCAGCAGTTCTAGGGTTCCCTCCTTACAACTCCAAATTGAAGAAGCTGCTTTACTTTGTAATATAGAATATCTCAAGCAAGGATTATGACGATCCGAGCTCATAAGGGAATGAGAGATCTGAGTTCCTTGTTTTTCTCCCCAACAGAAGACTACTTACGTGTGGCGAGAACCCAAGCTATGCTCTGGTGGCATTTCTCTGCCTGAGCAGAGAGTCGCCATCTGCAAAACCATAGATTTCTGGCTGAAAGTGGGCATCTCTGCAGGCACCTGTACTGCCGTCCTGCTCACCGTCTTGACTTGCTACTTTTGGAAAAAGAATCAAAAGTACATGACGCGGTATTGGAGTTTGGGGATGGACAGGGTTGGATTATTGATCAGGGAGAATATCTGAAAGTGTAAATTAATGGGGTTTTTCTCTGGAATTGGCTGCAGACTCTGTGACTCTGGCCAGAGACTTGTTGAACCACTTATCCAGTGCATGGTTTGGTTATCCTGACTCCTGAACAGGGATGGTACCACGTAGCAGTCTATAAATGGATGTTAAATTCTCAAAAGCAAAGAGTATCCTTAATTTGTTATTCTTAACAATACAGAGAATGACATTAAGATTTTGATATTTCTATTAAACTTTGAGATCACAGAAACAGGCTTAAGGAACAAAGATCACTGAACTGGGAACCCAGATTCCTTCTAGTCCCACAGCCCTGACACCATTTTACCATGCTTCAGTCTCCTTACCCATGGCATGGGAATAGGACCTGTTTGTAGCCCAACCTCGCTACCTCTTTTCCCCTTATTCCCACGTTTTGGGATCTTGTCTTTCCCATCCTCCTGTTTTATAGACTAGAGTACAAGTACTCCAAGCTGGTGATGAATGCTACCCTCAAGGACTGTGACCTGCCAGCAGCTGACAGCTGTGCCATCATGGAAGGCGAGGATGTGGAAGATGACCTCATCTTTACCAGCAAGAAGTTACTCTTTGGGAAGATCAAATCATTTACCTCCAAGGTAGGGGGCCTGGCCAGTACACTGAGGTCAGCCTGGGCGAGGTGAACCACCACGCCCAGCCCCAAAATTGTATTTTCAACATATAATCAGTGTTTTTAAATTACTGAAACTAGCCTGGCACGGTGGCTTACGCCTGTAATCCCGGCCCTTTGGGTGGCTGAAGCAGGTGTATTACCTGAGGTCAGGAGTTTGAGATGAGCCTGACCCACATGGTGAAACTCCGTCTCTACTAAAAATACAAAAATAGTTAGCTGGGTATGGTGGCGGGCACCTGTAGTGCCAACTACTCGGGAGGCTGAGGCAGGAGAATGGCGTGAACCCGGGAGGCAGAGCTTGCAGTGAGCCGAGAGCACGCCACTGCACTCCAACCTGGGTGACAGAGCAAAACTGTGTCTCCAAAAACAAAACAAAAACACACACACACACACACAAATTAGCCAGGTGTGGTGGTGGGCGCCTGTATTCCCAGCTACTCGGGAGGCTGAGGCAGGAGAATTGCTTCAACTCAGGAGGCAGAGGTTGCAGTGAGCCGAGATCGTGCCATTGCACTCCAGCCTGCGGGACAAAGTGAGACTTCATCTGAAAAAAATAAATAAATTACTGAAACTACTGAGATATTTTACTGTTGGTTTTTTTTTGGAACAAGTTCTCAAACTCCAAAGTGTGTTTCACACTTAAAGCACCACTCTGTTCAGGTGCTTATTTCAAATTTCAAATGCTAATAGTCACATGGTATTGAAAGCTACTATACTGGACAGTACAGCCTTAAAACATAAAAATCGAAATTTCTGAATATAGTTTACAAAGTCCCCCATGCCTTCCTGGCCTCGCCGTCTATACTTCCAACACAGATCCCCCTGCTCTTTGCTCTAGCTTGTTATTGCTACTCCTAGACTCTCACACTTCTGTGACTGTTGCCTCTTCCTGGCACGTTCCTTATCAGGGTGTGCCGCTCCCACTTCCATCAGCCCTCTTTGCCACTCAGCTACTCTCGTAGTGCCACCTCATTTGTGGCGTGCTCTCCTTATATTATCTTACAAATCTCTTACAGCATTTATACTATTCCTATATATACCCTTCGGAAACTTATTTGTATTGACATATAAACAGTAAAGTACACAAATCTTAGTATACAGGTTGATGAGTTTTCTAAATCTATACACCAATGTAACACCCAGATCAAAATATAAGACATTTACAGCAGGTTGCCTTATGCCACCTCCCAGTCAGCCCCTCCTCCAAAAATAATAGTATTCTTACCTCTATCACCATAAATTACTTTGCCTGATTTTGAACTTCATGTAAATGGACTGGTATAGTATATACTTTTGTATGTGGCTTCCTTTTTTTTTTTTTTTTTTGAGAGAGTCTTGCTCAGTCACCCGCACTGGAGTGGTACGATCTTGGCTCACTGCAACCTCCACCTTCCGGGCTCACACCATTCTCCTGCCTCAGCCTCCCGAGTAGCTGGGACTACAGGTGCCCACCACCACACCCAGCTAATTTTTTTTGTATTTTAGTAGAGGCGGGGTTTCACCATGTTAGCCAGGATGGTCTTGATCTCCTAACCTTGTGATCCACCCGCCTCGGCCTCCCGAAGTGCTGGGATTACAGGCGTGAGCCACCGCACCCGGCATGGTTTCTTTCTTTCAAGATTATGTCTGTAGGATTCATCCATGTTACTAACATGTAGCAGTAGTTGGTTCTTTTCATTGCTATATAATACTCCATTATGTAAATATGCCAATCAATTCTATTGGCTTATTTACTTCATGACATTTGGATAAACTGGGTTGTTACCAGTTGAGGGCATTATGAATAAGCTTCTAGAGACTCTTTTAAAAAAAAATGTTTGTTGCCGGGCGCGGTGGCTCAAGCCTGTAATCCCAGCACTTTGGGAGGCCGAGATGGGCGGATCACGAGGTCAGGAGATCGAGACCATCCTGGCTAATATGGTGAAACCCCGTCTCTACTAAAAAATACAAAAAACTAGCCGGGTGAGGTGGCGGGCGCCTGTAGTCCCAGCTACTCGGGAGGCTGAGGCAGGAGAATGGCATAAACCTGGGAGGCGGAGCTTGCAGTGAGCTGAGATCCGGCCACAGCACTCCAGCCTGGGCGACAGAGCCAGACTCCGTCTCAAAAAAAAAAAAAAAATGTTTGTCAGCTAACAAATTATAGTTGTATATATTTATAGGGTACAATGTAATGTTATCATTTATGAATACAATGTGGAATAATAAAAGCAAGCTAATTAACATATCCATCACCTCAAATACTTACATTTTGTGATAAGAATGTGTGTACATTCTTATGTGTGTCTTTTGGTAGACATAAACACTCATTTCTGTTGGGTATATACCAAGGAGTAGAATTGCTGGATCATAGGGTGGGCACATGTTTAGATTTAGCAGATAATACCAAGTAGTTTTCCAAAGTGGTTGTAATGATTGATATTCCCACCAGCAATATCTAAGAGTTCCAGTTGCTTGGCATACTTGCCAATACTTGACGTTGGCAGTCCTTTTAATTTAGCCATTCTGGTAGATATATAGTGGTATCTCCGTGTTATTTCAATTTGCATTTTTTTGGTGACTAAAGATATTGAGCGCTTTTTCGTAAGTTGATGGCATTTGGATAGCCTATTTTGAGAAGTGCCTGTTCAAGCCTTTTGACCAATTTTTATTTGTCCTTTGCTTAGTGGTTTGTAGGAATTATTTATATAGAGTGGATAGAAGAATACCTGTGAGATACAGATACCACAGATCTCCTCTCCCACTGTGTGGCTTGCCTTTTCGTTCTTTCAGTCTTGTGATGAATAGAAGTTCCTAATTTTTCCAAAACACAATAGGTAAATCACAGAATTTGTATTCTGTTTTGAAAATCATGTTATATCTTAACCTCCAGAAGAGATTTTCCAGTTTTTTTTTTTTTTGTAGACATTTTATTTCTTTACCTTTTACGTTTAGATATAAGATTTATTTAATATTAATTTTGGTGTATTATGTGAGATAGATCAAAATTTTTTTTAATGTGGAGAGTCAATTGCTCATGATAAAAATGCAATAAACTGAGAATAGAAGGGAGCTTCCTTAATCTGATAGTAGATACAGAAAAGCCCTTGTCTTGTCTTGTCTCTTCTCTTCTCTTCTCTTTTCTTGAAACAGTCTCATTCTGTTGCCTGGCTGGAATGCAGTGGCGCGACCTCAGCTCACTGCAACCTCTGCCTCCCAGGTTCAAGCGATTTTCCTGCCTTAGCCTCCTGAGTAGCTGGGACTACAGGTACATGCCACCACGCCCAGCTAATTTTTATATTTTTAGTAGAAATGGGGTTTTCACCATGTTGGCCAGGATGGTCTCGATCTCTTGATCTTGTGATCTGCCCACCTTGGCCTCCCAAAGTGCTGGTGTTACAAGTGTGAGCCACTGCGTCCGGCCACATTTTTCTTAATGATGAAATATTGAATGCTTTCCCCTTGAGGTTAGGAACAAGACAAGTATGTCTGTTATCACCTCTTCTAATCAACATCATGCCAAAGGTTCCAGGCAGTATGAATAAGGCAAGAAACAGAAATAAAAGATTGGAATGGAAGAAACTGTCATTATTTGCAGATCACTTGATTGTGTATGCAGAATCTGAACTATTAAAATTAAATAACTAACAAAATCACTGGATACAATACACAGAATCAAAGGTACTTCTATAAACAAGCAACAGTTTAGAAGCACCACGTACATAGAGATATACCTAATAAATAACATTTAAGACTCATACACTGAAAACTATAAAACATTGCTGAGAGAAATTAAAAATAATGAAGGCGGCCGGGCGCGGTGGCTCAAGCCTGTAATCCCAGCACTTTGGGAGGCCGAGACGGGCGGATCACGAGGTCAGGAGATCGAGACCATCCTGGCTAACACGGTGAAACCCCGTCTCTACTAAAAAATACAAAAAAACTAGCCGGGCGAGGTGGCGGGCGCCTGTAGTCCCAGCTACTCCGGAGGCTGAGGCAGGAGAATAGCGTGAACCCAGGAGGCGGAGCTTGCAGTGAGCTGAGATCCGGCCACTGCACTCCAGCCTGGGCGACAGAGCAAGACTCCGTCTCAAAAAAAAAAAAAAAAAAAAAAAAAAAAAAAATGAAGGGATATGCTATATTCAGTGATTGAAACATTCAGCATTGTTGCAATATTCAGTTTTGTTTTATTTTCTTTTTGTTTCTTTTCTTTTTCTCTTTTGTGATAGAGTCTTATTCTGTCACCCAGGCTGGAGTGCAGTGGAACGATCTCCACTCACTGCAGCCTCTGCCTCCTGGAATCAAGTGATCCTCTCACCTCAGCCTCCCAAGTAGCTGGGACCACAGGCACACGCCACCATGCTCAGCTAATTTTTGTTTTTTTGTTGTTGTTGTTGTTGTAGAGACAGGGTTTTGCCACATTGCCCAGGCTGGTCTCGAATTCCTGGGCTCAAGCGAACCATCCACTTCAGCCTCCCAAAGTGCTGGAACTACAGGCATGAGTCACCACACCTGGCCTTATTTTCTTCTATGCTCCCAATACCTACCCTGGTGCCTTGCAAATAGGAAGGAATCTCAGAATGATTATAGATTTACAGGAAGTTGGAAAAATAGTAGAAAGGTCCTGTTTTCCCCAATGATAACATCTTATATAACTCTAGTACAATATTAAAACCAAGAAATTGACATTGCTACGATCCACAAACCTTATTGAGATTTTGCCAGTTTTATACACGTGTGTGTGTAGTTCTGTGCAATCTTACCATGTGTAAATTTGCGTAACCACTGCCATGCTCAAGATACAGAACTGTTTCATCACCACAAAGATCGTTCTTGCTGTCTCTTTGTAGTCTACTCCCTTTGCCCTCCATTTCACCCCTAGCAACCACTAATCTATTATCCATCTCTACAGTTTTATCAATGTGAATAAGTGAATGAGGAAATAGTGATATCATTTTGCATCAAGTTTTGTTAAAGAGATATCAAAGAGGAAAGCTCCTTGGTAAAACCTTAAAGAATGGCTCTATAGGTGCTATCTCATTTCTAGTCATCAATTTTGCCTCTTAAAAGCTTGAGTTTGGCTGGATGCCATGGCTCACACTTTGGGAGGCCAAAATGGGTGGATCGCTTGAGCCCAAGAATTTGTGATCAGCCTGGGCAACACAGCAAAACTCCATCTCTACAAAAATAAAAATTAAAAAAATTAGCTGGCTGTGGTGGTGCACACCTGTAGTCCTAGCTGCCCGGGAGACTGAGGTGGGAGGATCACTTGAGTCCAGGAGGCAGAGATTACAGTAAGCTGAGGTCATGCCACTGTACTGGGTGACAGAGTGAGACCCTGTCTCAACAACAACTAGAAAGCTTGTGCTTGAATTTTATCATATTGCCCCTAACGTTTAGATTCAAGAGGTCCAAATTTTACCAATCAGAGTTAGACCGATGATCCATGATATCAATATATTAATTTGGGCCAATATATTGACTAGTTAGTGCACTGTCTTCCCCCAAAGGAAACCAAATTATAAGAGACTAAATTACTCTCAAGGCTGCCAGAGGAGCGTTGTATCAAAGTAAAAGGGTAACTTTAGCCATTTCTAGCATGGAGAGGTAGCAATCATGACTGCACTCTTTATAGAGTCCTGTGCATAGCACCTTGTTTCCTTAAATGAGTTTTAAGATAATTGGGGAGGTTAGTTATTTGAGTGTCTTCCAAGTTTTTCAGATGTGTCACTCTATAGTGGTGTCATACATGTTATGATACTTTTTAATTTTAACCTCAGAATGGTCTTTTCCTTGTCACCAAATGCTGGGGACACCATTGTATGCCAACTACATTGGGGCTCTAAAGCTGTAAGATTAGGCCGGGCACAGTGGCTCATGCCTGTAATCCCAGCACTTTGGGAGGCCGAGGTCAGGAGTTTGAGACCAGCCTGACCACTGTAGTAAAACCCCGTCTCTTCTAAAAACACAAAAATTAGCCGGGCGTGGTGGCAGGCACCTATAATCCCAGCTATTCGGGAGGTTGTGGCAGGAGAATTGCTTGAACTTGGGAGGCGGAAGTTGCAGTGAGCCGAGATTGCACCACTACACTCCAGCTTGGGCAACCAGAGCAAGACGCCATCTCCAAAAAATAATAAATAAATAAATAAAGCTCTAAGAGTTTATAACTTCATGAGGCAGATCCTTCAGCTCTGCCAGCATTTAGACCTTAACCTGAGATCAGTACTAAGTCAAGATCAGGAGAAGGGGGTATCTTAGTTATGGGCATTTCTTTGGTATATTCTTGGATTCTTTATTCCTAGGTAGATTTCGGGCAGACAACTTGAACAAGCTGAAGAATCTATGCAGCAAAACAATCGGAGAGAAAATGAAGGTAAGAAAACTGAGTAACAAACAGCCGTGAGAGCTTGAGCGGAGATATTTGATCTTGCTCTTAGCTAATGTTCACAGAAGTTCTAACTCAGTGTTTAAGTCTACAAGATGTTCAATTTCTTACTGAAGGGGAACGTATTATTTTGAAAAGATAGGGAGGCAGGGAACTTGGAGGCACTTTCATATACTTTACCACAAGTCCATCTTCTGTGTTCAGGTAAGATTCTTTGTTGTCTAGCCGTTTGTTGTCTATTCTGTTCTTACATTAGAAATATAAATTCCATCAGTCATCTTTTTTTATGGCAGATTTCAGATTTGTCGTCTCAGTGTAGTTGTGCTCCATAATGAAAACAGTACAGATTCAGAGTTCAAATCTTGCTACATTATGTGACTTTTAGGCAAGTTAATGTCTGAGCCTCAGTTTTCTCATCTATAAAATGACAATGCTAAAACCTATAGAATGGAATTGTTAGAACTTTTTTAAAAAATTTAAATGCCAAGCAATGGTTATGCATGGAACTAAATTTCTTTCAAATGTAGAAAATTTGGCACAGTGTCAAGAACATGTAGTTTTTCAGCAATTGTGGGTTATAATGAATGGCAAGTAATGTTACTGATCTTCATCCAAAAAAAATCCTTCCTATGCCTGAAAAATATCACGTTTCAGCTCAGCTTTTGCTTTGGTATCCAGAATAGTTCATGTTTTTAACCTTTCTTCAAAAATACCTGTTTAGCCCCTTAATCATATTACATTACATATTATAGCTAGGTACAGTAGCTCACGCCTGTAGTCCCAGCACTTTGGGAGGCCGAGGTGGGCAAATTGCTTGAGCTTAGGAGTTTAAGACCAGTCTGCACAACATGGTGAAACCCCGTCTCTACAAAAATAAAATAAAACAAAACAATTAGCCAGGCTTGGCGGCTGGCGCCTGTAGTTCCAGCTACTGAGGAGGCTGAGGTGGGAGGATCACTTGAAGCCAAGAGGTAAAAGTTGCAGTTAGCCCAGATTGCGCTACTGAACTCCAGCCTGAGTTTGCAGTGAAACCCTGTCTCCAAAAATAATAATAATAATAATGAATTAATTAAATGCACTTTACAATCTAGATACTTTTTAAGTTGTAAACCTCAAAACTAAACAACAACAACAAAAAACATTATAGAACTTTGGAACCACACCAGTAAAGAGCATAAAATGATGACCTTGGGATTCTAGCACCTTACACTTGGCTTCATGACAGTCGGCATCTTTCTCTTTGACAAAATTTTGTTACACTTTCAGCGTGTAACACTTGTAGCTGTGGAAAGTGGTATTGATAATCATCCAGTTTCTTTCTGTGGGACTTAGTCATTTGCATGCTAGAGACCCCATGCTTATGTTAATTCCCATGCATACTCCTCCCTGGGTGTTCTTTGGGACCTATGTGCAGTCAGTGCCAGCTGGGTACTTTTTTGTAGCAAGAAGATGGGATTGTGAGTGTTGTCATTTACAATAACATTCCTAGATCTGATTTTGTTGCTAGCCATGCAGGCAGTGTTCACTCCCGCTGCCATTGAAATGGTAATGATAGTGCTTTAATTTGTAGAGCACTCGAAAACATTCAGATACTTTCACAGACATCTCCTTTTGGTTTTGATCCTTACTGCAAAGCTGGAGTGCAGAGAGTACATTTGTCAGCCCTCTTTAATGGGTAAGGGAATCGGCTTAGGAAATTAAAGAGCTTGCTTAAAATCATACTCTAACTTAGTTGCAGAGTCAAACCTTGAGCTCTGAACTTGAATTTGCTGCCCTGGGGGACTATCAAATAGCAAGGGAGCCTGGTAACTATCTTGCTAACATATCACCCTGCCAATGATGCCATTGCAAAAATCTTGAGATTTAGTCCATTTTTTCCCTACCTCTATTATCAAAACTCATTCTGATAGTTTCAGATTTTTCCAACTTTTTTTCTTTTTTTTGAGACAAAGTATCGTTTTGTTGCCCAGGATGGAGTGCAGTGGCACAATCATGGCTCACTGCAGCCTCAACCTCCTGGGCCCAAGCAGTCCTCCTGCCTCAGCCTCCCTAGTAGCATGCCACCACACTTGGCTAATTTTTTTTTTTTTTTCGTAGAGATGGAGTCTCCCTATATTGCACCTGGCCAGATTTTTCCAGCTTTTTTTTTTTTTTTTTTTTTTTTTGAGACGGAGTCTCGCTCTGTCGCCCAGGCTGGAGTGCAGTGGCCGGATCTCAGCTCACTGCAAGCTCTGCCTCCCAGGTTTATGCCATTCTCTTGCCTCAGCCTCCCGAGTAGCTGGGACTACAGGCGCCCGCCACCTCGCCCAGCTACTTTTTTGTATTTTTTAATAGAGACGGGGTTTCACCATGTTAGCCAGGATGGTCTCGATCTCCTGACCTTGTGATCCACCCGTCTCGGCCTCCCAAAGTGCTGGGATTACAGGCTTGAGCCACCGCGCCTGGCCTCACTTTTCTAGCTTTTTAAGATGATTTTGCTCTGAGTCACTGAAGGGTGTGAGTGGAGTTATGGTTAGCATTTTGATCGTATGAGAATGTGTAATGAACCTAAAGGATTTCTATGCTTTACATTTAGGAGATTTAGTCCTTTTGTTCTTTCTTTCTTCTTTTTTTGAGACAGTGTCTTGCTCTGTTGCCCAGGCTACAGTGCAGTGGTATGATCATAGATCACTGCAATCTCCAACTCCTTGGCTCAAGCAGTCCTCCCACCTCAGCCTCTTAAGTAATTAGGACTATAGACAGATGTCACTGTGCCTGGCTAATTTTTTAAAGTCACCCAGGCTGCAGTATAGTGGCACAAGCATAACTCACCACAGCCTGTAATTCCTGGGCTCAAGCAATCCCCCTGCCTCATCCTCCCAAGTAGCTGAGAGTACAGGTGTACTCCACTATGCCTGGCTAATTTAAAATATATATATTTAGATATTTAGGTATGAGATGTCACTCTGCTGCCCAGGCTGGTCTTGAACTCTTGGGTTAAAATGATCCTCCCACTTCAGCCTACCATGTAGCTGGGATTACAGTTGCAAGCCATTGTACCTGATTATACTTTGTTTTATTTATACTTACAAAGCAGATGCTAAATATTCTTATGCAAGTTTTGTTGAAGTCTCATATATCTTATTATAATGGCCTTTGACTAACTTTCTTTAACTCTTTTTTTTTTTTTTTTTTTGAGATGGAGTCTCGATCTGTTGCCCAGGCTGGAGTGCAGTGGTGCGATCTCGACTCACTGCAACCTCCACCTCTCGGGTTCACTCTATTCTCCTGTCGAGTAGCTGGGACTACAGGTGTCTGCCACAATGCCCGGCTAATTTTTTTGTGTGTGTTTTTGGTAGAGACAGGATTTCACCATGTTAGCCAGATGGTCTCGATCTCCTAACCTCGTGAGCCGCCCGCCTCGGTCTCCCAAAGTGCTGGGATTACAGGCGTGAGCCACTGCGCCCAGCCAACTCTTTTTTTTTTTTTTTTTTTTGAGATGGAGTCTCACTCTGTCACCCAGGCTGGAGTGCAGTGGTGTGATCTTGGCTCACGGCAACCTCCGCCCCCCGAGTTCAAGTGATTCTTCTGCCTCAGCCTCCCGAGTAGTTGGGATTACAGGCGTCTGCTACCACGCCTGCCTAATTTTGTATTTTTAGTAGAGACGGGGTTTCACCATGTTGGCCAGGCAGGTCTTGAACTCCTGACCTCATGATCTACCCGCCTCAGCCTCCCAAAGTGCTGGGATTACAGGCATGAGCCACAGTGCCCTGCCAACTCTTTTTAATTTAAGAAGAATTTAACTCTTTAAGTGATCTTCTTAAATTCACCTGGTTTTGTGCAAGGATTACAAGTGATGATTTAGCAGAATTATCACACAGAAGGACGAGAAGAGAAACTAGAGAGAACGAAATCCAGCCCTGGTTACACCCCTGCCATTGTGTCAAATTGCATTGATTGTTCTAAACTTTGTTCCACATCCTGTGACTTTTTGTTTGTTTGTTTTCCTTGGCTGTCTGATATGTCATCGCTCCATCCATCTTTCCCCCTTAGCCTCAATGCTGGGATTGTTGTTAGCAGGTGGATAAGAATCTACACTTGGGGTGGGTGCAGTGGCTCATGCCTGTAATCCTAGTACTTTGGGAGGTCAAAGTGGGAGATCACTTGAGACCAGGAGTTTGAGATCACCCTGTCCAACATAGTGAAACCCTGTCTCTATTAAAAATACAAAACAAAACAAAACAAAACCAAAATTAGCCAGATGTGGTGGCGCACTACTGTAATCCCAGCTACTTGGGAGGCTGAGGCAGGAGAATCACTTGAAACTGGGAGGTGGAGGTTGCAATAAGCCGAGAGCACGCAAACTGCACTCCAGCCTGGGCGACAGAGTGAGACGCCGTCAAAAAAAACAAAAAAAAAGAATCCACACGCAGGTGTGTCTGCCCCAGGGCTTGCTCCTGAGCACTGCGCTGCTTCTCCCGTGCTTGTAGCTCATGAGCATTTCAAATCAATTCTCTTCTGATTCCTATGAGGACTTAGGCACAGGGAGTGACATTCTTCTCATATTCTTCAGGATGTTAATTCTCTGACCCAGACAGATTAACTGATTTTAGGATCAAAAAGCTATTAAGTGGCAGCATAGGGGCTTAACACGTTGACTTCTGGTTTCCAGTGTCCTAATTTTTTTCCTACATGTTGTATCTTTTATATGTAGGAAGTTCTGCGATTCATTTACATAATACATTAATTTGGTGTTTACTTTATAAAACAATGCCAGAGATTTTCTTTTATTGATTTGTGTTGAGTTTTTTCCTTCCTGAAGAAAAAAGAGCCAGTGGAAGATGATGAGTCTGTCCCAGAGAATGTGTTGAATTTCGATGACCTTACTGCAGACGCTTTAGCTGTAAGTTAGAGTCCTTTTCTAAGTTAGGATCTCTGCTGTTTTGTCTTTTTTTTTTTTTTTTTTGAGACGGAGTCTCGCTCTGTCACCCAGGCTGGAGTGCAGTGGCCGGATCTCAGCTCACTACAAGCTCCGCCTCCCGGGTTTATGCCATTCTCCTGCCTCAGGCTCCCGAGTAGCTGGGACTACAGGCGCCCGCCACCTCGCCCAGCTAGTTTTTTTGTATTTTTTAGTAGAGATGGGGTTTCACCGCTTTAGCCAGGATGGTCTCGATCTCCTGACCTCGTGATCTGCCCGTCTCGGCCTCCCAAAGTGCTAGGATTACAGGCTTGAGCCACCGCGCCTGGCCTGTTTTGTCTTAATTTTATTCCTAGACAGCAAGTGTTCACACTCTGCTGCACACAGCATTGTGACATCCTTTCATTTCTGCTGCTGGGAAATGTCCCCACCCATTCTTGTTATATCCTATATTTGAGTATTTATTAGACAGCAGAGATGGAGACAGATGGAGTGGGAGAGTCAAGGGTAGGAAGAATAGAAAAAGGAAAGGAACTGTGTTTGGTTTATATAGCTCCATTTTCTACCTTTTGGTACACAAAGGCAAGAAACTTCAACTTACTGTAATACAGTAAATATTTAGTGCACTGGGCAACAGGAGTAATTTTTGAGTTTTTGAGTCACTGAACCCTTTCTCGAAACCCTTAACATATAGCAAGAACATAAACCAGCAAAGTTGCTGTGCTTGAAGGGCTCGGATTGGGGGCCTGAGCCTGCCTGGCCCTACTGCTAAAGCACTCGCCTCAAAGAAGTAAGACCACAGTTTGAAACACCTGCAATACAGAATACAAAAATATGCTTCAGACAAATCTCTTACTCCTAATAAATTTATAATCTTCCTAGAGAACAGTTAAATGCAGCACATCAATAGAGTGCTAAATTGGTTCAATCAAGAAAATCAGAAACTGCAGATTAAAGGAAAGTTCTCATAAGAGAGTGGCAGTACTAACGTTTCTGCGATGTATGGGAACAATAGGAGTGGCCAGAACTATTCTCAAGCACCACCAAGGAAAAATGCCGATGGATTTGTAGAGCAAGACTGTATATATCTGTGTGTGAAATAAATCTCAGTTCTTGCCGGGCGCGGTGGCTCAAGCCTGTAATCCCAGCACTTTGGGAGGCCGACACAGGCGGATCACGAGGTTAGGAGATCGAGATCATCCTGGCTAACATGGTGAAACTCCATGTCTACTAAAAAATACAAAAAACTAGCCAGGCGAGGTGGCAGGTGCCTGTCGTCCCAGCTATTCGGGAAGCTGAGGCAGGAGAATGGCGTAAACCCGG